>NC_140290.1:3632810-3635310 GCF_964030765.1 Micromesistius poutassou | reverse complement strand
TGTGCGCCTCCGGATAATATTATGTACCCATAAACGGCATTCAGACTTCTCTCCCTCTTCCTCTTCCTCTTCCTCTCCCACAGGTAAAGACATGCAATGGTGGTTATCTCGACCATGGTTGAGAATGAACTAGCATGAAGCACCGTTGGCGGGCAAAAGATGTGGCGCGACAAAGTTTGCCTGATAAATCTTACAGCGACGGATTATGATTTGTCGCGCGGCGAAACTTGGGTGACAACGCGACCAGGCGACAAATGTATCTTTTGGTGTCAACGCACAGTTATATAATCCTTCATCAATCACCCATGATCCATCATCCATTATCATCATCCATCACCCATCATCATCCTCATCCATCCATTACTTTTCTCCCACAATGCCACGCTGCACATAGAGTAGCACTCTGCCCTGTCCTCAGCACACTGCTTCACTGGTTCAGGTGCAGCTCTGTCCAGAACACTCTGCATGCTAAGTCCTCTTCACTTGATACAGAAGAGCGTCCAACTCTATATCTCTTTTATTTGATTTGAGTGTCTTCTATTCTACGGTTACGGCGTATTTTGTACCTTACTGCACGTAGTTTGACTTTAGACTTTACTTAGACTTTAGACTTTATTGTCCCCAAGGGGAAATTCTTTTTCACATCACAAGTACATGGACCGCACGCCAACAGTCGGACAGCAAACACAACAACAATAACATGCAGACAGGATATATAGAGTGGTATTTCATCTTGGCCTTCTGCTGAGGGCTGCTGTGGCTGCAGGCAGCAGGCTGTTGCCATTGCCAGCCCTCCTGCACAACAGGGACCCGTACCTGAGTGCATAATGGTGAATTGGCAGTTGAGTGGGTGTGTGTTGTCCTGTGCGATTGTACATGCGATGCGTTAGATGAAGACCATAAAGTTGGCTTTAAATAGGCCATTTGTGTAAATCTCAAAGTGGGTTCCACAAACAATTCTGGCAAAAGTGATGCAAATATGAAAAGATATGAAACGATACAGGGGACAGGGGAACTATTCAACGGTGTCCTGTAGGAAGACCCTTTGCAGAATGAATTTCACTCAGATGGGGAAAATAAATTCATATTTCTTCATCTTTTTGCTGCTGTTGCATCGTCAGCATCGTCAGTCAATATTTTTATTGAACTTGCTCATGCACACACACACACACACACACACACACACACACACACACACACACACACGCACACACACACACACACACACACACACACATGCAAATAAACAACCTGCAGTCAGCCTGGATGGCACCTCAGTCTGAAAATACTTCAACAATATTTTTTTATAGCAAAATGTTGGTCATGTGATTCTTGTCATAAATTGCATAAATTATAAATATATAAATCATAAATTATAACATTAAAAGTAATCCATCGATTTTATGATACGGTTGATATTCCTCTAACAAAATGCTCCATGTAAAATAAATGACCTAATTGAAAACGTTGACTTGCTTGGTAATAACATGACCGATTGAAATTCCCTTAAGGTAAAGTAAGACACACACACAGACACACACATTTAACGCATACACACACACACACACACACACACTCCAACCTCCGTGGCGTCTAACGGTATTAGCGGTGATCGCCGTGGTGGGGGTCACGTGACCTGTCTGCCTCTCCGGACGGCAGCCAGTCATAACCCTCCGTCTCCCGTCCGCCCGCTGTGATTGGTTCAACGTGCCGGGGGGGGGGGGGGGGGGGGGGCCCTAACTAGAGGCCATAAAGCCTGCTGCTTGGCGGGGCCTAAGTGCCCTGGCGCGGCGGGGCCCAGCCGGGGAGCGGGGGGCTCATCACACTTGTGTGTTAAGTGTGTTAATCACAGGAGCCGCCGGGCGCCTCAATCTGCCCCTCTTTATGTCACCTGCACGTGCAAAGGATAACTAACTTTGTGACAGAGTGTTTTCATTTCTCATGTAATCGCTTTATGGACACGACTGTGTGTTGTTTGTGTGCTATGTGTACGTGTGTACGTGTGTGCTTGTGTGTGCTTGTGTGTGTCTGCCAGTGAGATCTGTTGATATTTCTGTGTGTGTGTGTGTGTGAGTGATATGTGTTTGTGTGTGTATGTTTGAGGTGTGAGCATGTGTGTGTGAGGAGTGTGTGTTAGGAGTGCGTGTTAGGAGTGTGTAAGAGGAGTGTGTAAGAGGAGTGTGTGTTAGGAGTGTGTGTTAGGAGTGTGTGTGAGAAGTGTGTGTAGGAGTGTGTGTTAGGAGTGTGTGTTAGGAGTGTGTGTTAGGAGTGTGTGTAGGAGTGTGTGTAGGAGTGTGTGTTAGGAGTGTGTGTTAGGAGTGTGTAAGAGGAGTGTGTAAGAGGAGTGTGTGTTAGGAGTGTGTGTGAGAAGTGTGTGTTAGGAGTGTGTGTTAGGAGTGTGTGTAGGAGTGTGTGTAGGAGTGTGTGTTAGGAGTGTGTGTTAGGAGTGTGTGTGAGGAGTGTGTGTTAGGAGTGTGTGTGAGGAGTGTGTGTCAGGAGT
>NC_140290.1:3540534-3632610 GCF_964030765.1 Micromesistius poutassou | reverse complement strand
TCATATTCACATTTAAGGTTTATTATGTGGCATTAGTAATGTTGAAGGCTTAAAAGCAATTGTCCACCACTGCAGGGCACGCTTTAAACCTGCCTCCCTTGGTTTCAAGCGCTGTCGAGGGCTGGCTTGGGTCCCACACTGGATCGACTGGTAGAGCTGGATCTGACTGATGAGTTGTTACTCTTTCGCGATCCATTCGTTCACCAGTAGTTAAGCTTTATGAATCATTCGTTTACCAGTAGTGAAGCTTTTTGTGTACCTTCATGTAAAGTAATGCATCATACTGAGTTGTTACTCTTTCGCGAACCATTCGTTCACCAGTAGTTAAGCTTCATGAATCATTCGTTTACCATTAGTGAAGCTTTTTGTGTACCTTCATGTAAAGTAATGCATCATACTGAGTTGTTACTCTTTCGCGAACCATTCGTTCACCAGTAGTTAAGCTTTATGAATCATTCGTTTACCAGTAGTGAAGCTTTTTGTGTACCTTCATGTAAAGTAATGCATCATACTGAGTTGTTACTCTTTCGCGAACCATTCGTTCACCAGTAGTTAAGCTTCATGAATCATTCGTTTACCATTAGTGAAGCTTTTTGTGTACCTTCATGTAAAGTAATGCATCATACTGAGTTGTTACTCTTTCGCGAACCATTCGTTCACCAGTAGTTAAGCTTCATGAATCATTCGTTTACCAGTAGTGAAGCTTTTTGTGTACCTTCATGTAAAGTAATGCATCATACTGAGTTGTTACTCTTTCGCGAACCATTCGTTCACCAGTAGTTAAGCTTCATGAATCATTCGTTTACCAGTAGTGAAGCTTTTTGTGTACCTTCATGTAAAGTAATGCATCATACTGAGTTGTTACTCTTTCGCGAACCATTCGTTCACCAGTAGTTAAGCTTCATGAATCATTCGTTTACCATTAGTGAAGCTTTTTGTGTACCTTCATGTAAAGTAATGCATCATACTGAGTTGTTACTCTTTCGCGAACCATTCGTTCACCAGTAGTTAAGCTTCATGAATCATTCGTTTACCATTAGTGAAGCTTTTTGTGTACCTTCATGTAAAGTAATGCATCATACTGAGTTGTTACTCTTTCGCGAACCATTCGTTCACCAGTAGTTAAGCTTTATGAATCATTCGTTTACCAGTAGTGAAGCTTTTTGTGTACCTTCATGTAAAGTAATGCATCATACTGAGTTGTTACTCTTTCGCGAACCATTCGTTCACCAGTAGTTAAGCTTTATGAATCATTCGTTTACCAGTAGTGAAGCTTTTTGTGTACCTTCATGTAAAGTAATGCATCATACTGAGTTGTTACTCTTTCGCGAACCATTTGTTCACCAGTAGTTAAGCTTTTTGAACCATTCGTTTACCAGTAGCGAAGCACTTTCGGGTTAGTTATAAAACCCCAAACCACTGATGACAATGAGGGATCTACAGCCACTTTAGTTAAAAATGTATACAACATAGGGAAATATATATACATATACTGCGCTCATGACACATAATAACATATAACATAATAACAGGATAATATAGAAAATATTAACAATTTAAAACACAAACAGAAACAAAAAAGGCATTTTAAAATGTAACAAAAAAAGGCACTCTAAAAACAAAACAAAAACCAGCTCTCTTCATCTGACACGGCTGTAGCGATCCATCGCCTCTTCTGGGGTGAGGACTGAAACAAAGAAAATGATAAACATGTATTAACAGTAGTATTTTGTCAGGATGATGGTAGTGCAGTTGGTTAGGGGTTTACTAGTATTAATACTATTCTTGTATTAGGGTTATATAGTGGCAAGTTAGTTCTAAATTACATTCTAGAGTAATGAATGTACAGAGGTATAATAATAATAATTATTAAATTGTAATTTCCAGTAGTATCAAGAGTACTGTGAGTGTACTGTCTATTCAAGTAGTATTATCTGTACTCTTTAACAGTAGGTTATTATAAATCAAATGAGCACAACTAGAGAGTAAAGTGGGAGTACTGTATAGTTTAGACATGTGGTAGAATAAGTGGATTATATTGTTTAGTGTTATTTGAAAGCCATGTTCCTGCTGTAGCTTCATCCATTATGCTGCTTTGAACAGTCAGACGTGTTCAGACGTGGCTTTGATATTATAAGCAGACTTGGGACCAGCTGACCACCTAGCTCGTTAAATAAATGGGTAAGAATTGATCAATTAATCCAGCACCATGAATATAACCATAACCAAAAACTTTTTTATTTTCTACTTAGTAGACTAACTTAAAGTGGCTTAACTGACCTCAATCTAATTTATGTCATTGCTGTTCTAAGTTCCTTCCCATTCCCAAAGCACTTTCCGGTTACGATATCATGTAAAGGTAGATACTTGGTTACTGCAATGTTCAAGTACAAATGGAGTAAATATTACTAGCATCCTCTTGTCTTGGATCCCCTCTAGACACTAGCCTTCAACCAGTTAAGGTGAGCACCCTTATTTTAACATCATAAAACCAGGAAGTAGAAAAGAGGTTTAAAAGTAACACTATTATAGTGTTTTCATAGTGACGTTCATCAGTTATTAATCATTATACTGTGTACAACTACATTTCACAGTCACATGAATCTGAGTATATCTGTTAAGTATGCTTAACATTTAAAATAAAAAATTAATTACCTGCTTCCTCTGCTGCAGTTTGGCTACTGCGCTGTTCGGATTGTTCCCGCTGACTCGATGGCGCTGTAACATTTTGGAGCACAGAAAGAATGGTTGGTGTAAGGGGCTCAAAACCTTATGAAGAATATTGATGAATGCATACAGAGTGACGTTTTTGTTCATTTGAAAATTGTATGGATACCTTAAAAAAATATATATACAGTTAGTTAAGAAATAAGGGTTTTATTCACTTTGGGCAATGACATTATCCATTGTCTTTAATGTTATAATATGTAATAATAATATGTATGATCATATGTCATTTTGATTTATGACAAATCATCATCAATTCATTTGTCATGGTTCCACATGCAGTCCATTGTGTAGAAGACATGTTTGAGAGATTCAGTTGTTAACATTACATACTGTAACTATGGACTAAATTGAAAAGAAAAAAAACAGGGAGAAAGGTATTACCGTAATAGCACTATAACAGTGTAATGTAGCAGTCTTCGGGTTTTTTAGTAGTTAAAAACAACTCCAAAAACTATTCAAAGACGTGGTAACTGACTCGCCTAATTTAACATTAGATACGTGGTTGAACCGTCGGTCTTTTGACCTAGTTAAGAGTTAAACTTTTGTGTTTGACAGATGATTAAAATTTGCTTGCAACGTCGGCTATCTAGCCAGCTAGCAATCCATTGGTTAGTGACAAGGTTAGCTAGCAAGGCCAAAAAATACGTGATAGAACAGACGTGGTACGATGTCAAATTAGCTCATTTTAGGAAGCTAAGCAATGTGACCGAATCATTACACTCTCAATTAATAATGAAATAACTTTAAAGCATGTACTTACATTCTAACATGGCTGTCTCTACATGTGGAAGCTCTTCCGTGGGCTGCCTTTTTCTCTTACTCTTTCGCTGAGTCTCCATTGTCAAGTCCTTCTGCACGACCTCCTTGCCCGTCGACAGAGAGTGGGCGTGTCCGACGCATGGGGTAAAACGATCTGCGTATAACGTGCCCCCTACCCACTGTACACGTCCGTCGACGACAAGGGACGCTCCCGAATTGCATTGTGGGTCCGCATGTGCAAGACAGGAAGACGGTTTGATGCGAAGTTATCATGACCCTGCACGCTGAAGTACTCAGTCTTATTGAGGGAAGACAGACTTTTAAAAAGAAATTAAAATTGATAAAATGGCTCCAAAAGAAGAAGTTACTTAAAGCCAAAATAAAATGCAAACTCTGCAAAAAGAGCATGAAAATGAAGGAAAACGCAAACGTTGACGGACTGCAGTGGTAAGTATTCTTTTTTTGGTACGGTTTTTATCGATGACTTCCTTTGTTTACTGATATGTCATGTTATAAATTCAAGTTCAGTAACATTAATATTTATCATGAAGAAATGTGTTTTCTTCTGTAGGCAGTGCCGACGTAATAAACATAGAGGGAAAACGACGAGGAAGTCAGTGAGGTGCGGGTCACTTTTTGAGAGGAGCAAATTGTCCCTATAGACACAGTCGGCAAGCAAGGAAACGTCACTTCCGGTCAGGGCCGTGGGGGAAAACAAACCATTTTCCCCATACACACTCATGCAAAAAGGCGGTATTTTAAACCTTTGTCAAACGCTTGTCCGCTGTCATTTCTTGGTTTGAATCACTTGTATATGCTGTCAAAGGGCTATATATTAAAAAAATTATCATGATCGGGTCGATTGTTGTCCGTATATTTTTTTAAAAGTGGATCTTTCACAGTTGGTCTTCCCCCACAGCGTTGAGTCTAGGTGGGTGTTCCCTTGGTCGCCGGCTGTAGACACTCGGAGAGACAACAAATCTATATCTATATCGTAAAAACGCGGCAAGTGTTTGTCTCTTGCTGTCATGTCTTACTTTCAGTCACTTGTATGTGCTGACAAAGAGCTTTATCTTAAAAAACTTGATATAATCGGGGTCGATTGCTGTCCTTACGCTTTGAAAGAATGGATAAATGATCCTACACAATGGCCTGAAGTGTCATTCCCCGACATCTTTTGTTTTCTGATCGAGTCACCTGGTAAGGGAGTATATCACTTTTACTGACAATATGATGAATTAAACTTAACATAATCTCAGTAACTGACACTTAATGATGAATCAAATTTTACATTTCTGTACCTAATACCTGACACTTAATGCCGGCCGTGTCATCATCATCATCACCACTGATGCTATGCTATGTCACGCAGGGATTTACACACACAGCAATCTGAAAAACTACAGATCTCTGGAGGCTCATAATTTTTTTAAGTTGTCAAAGTTGTCCTCCCTCTTTATGGCTTGCAACCATTGTGTTCTCCTTTCTGGCTCCGTCACACGGTTTGGCAAGATATAAAAGCTCAGGTTGTGATTTTTAAATTTATTTGCGGTGCAAAATGGTAAACAACAACTCTTCGGCATTGTCTCTCCGAGTGTCTACAGCCGGCGACCAAGGGAACACCCACCTAGACTCAACGCTGTGGGGGAAGACCAACTGTGAAAGATCCACTTTAAAAAAAATATACGGACAACAATCGACCCGATCATGATAATTTTTTTAATATATAGCCCTTTGACAGCATATACAAGTGATTCAAACCAAGAAATGACAGCGGACAAGCGTTTGACAAAGGTTTAAAATACCGCCTTTTTGCATGAGTGTGTATGGGGAAAATGGTTTGTTTTCCCCCACGGCCCTGACCGGAAGTGACGTTTCCTTGCTTGCCGACTGTGTCTATTCAGCTGGATGAAATACATTTATAGGTAAGGTATGCAGTAGGGCTGTACGGTATGGACTACAATTTATATCACGGTATGATTTGAGGCATATACGGTAATGCCGTATTATATCACGGTATGTTCATTTTATCTTCTAATTTCTATATAAATGTTTCTGAAGGGGTATCATCAGCCAATCAGCGTTCACTCCCTGAGGGACGTAACATAACAGCCAATCAGCGTTCACTCCCTGCAGTCCAGACTAGAGTGAATCGCAGCACTCCCGGAGCTCTATATCTAAATAATATAATTAAGCAATAGATCACGACAGGCTGTGGTATACGGTCATTATACCACAGTTATTGAGTAATTGTAATTGTTGTAATTGAATGTTATTATTGTGTCATGCACACAGTTATGACTTATGCCTTCTTAGGCTTTAAAAACACTTTGAAACTCATCAAATTCACATCGTTTTGGCCAGAGGACCAGCATAATTTCTTAACCGTGCAAACAAAATAATCTTTGACTATGACATGTTCTAGAATTTTTTATTAATTGTCGGTCCTAATGTTTATTTTTCTGTCTTCTACTACTTTATCACAGTATGGAAGGGGGAGATTTGGAGCTACCTGGAGGAGGAGAAAATGGGTCTTCTTCCTTGGCAGATTGCTGCATGACATTGGCCACGAACACCAATAACATTTCATTGAGTTTTGTTGAAACTTCTTTTCTTTGTTAGATTTTTTCAGTGTTCTTCAGAAATGCCTTGTTAAAAGTGCAGCCTTTATTTTTGTTCCATTTTAAAATGCCTTTTTTTGTTTCTGTTTGTGTTTTAAATTGTTAATATTTTCTATATTATCCTGTTATTATGTTATATGTTATTATGTGTCATGAGCGCAGTATATATATATATTTCCCTATGTTGTATACATTTTTAACTAAAGTGGCTGTAGATCCCTCATTGTCATCAACAGTGGTTTGGGGTTTTATAACTAACCCGAAAGTGCTTCGCTACTGGTAAACGAATGGTTCAAAAAGCTTAACTACTGGTGAACGAATGGTTCGCGAAAGAGTAACAACTCAGTATGATGCATTACTTTACATGAAGGTACACAAAAAGCTTCACTACTGGTAAACGAATGATTCAAAAAGCTTAACTACTGGTGAACGAATGGTTCGCGAAAGAGTAACAACTCAGTATGATGCATTACTTTACATGAAGGTACACAAAAAGCTTCACTAATGGTAAACGAATGATTCATGAAGCTTAACTACTGGTGAACGAATGGTTCGCGAAAGAGTAACAACTCAGTATGATGCATTACTTTACATGAAGGTACACAAAAAGCTTCACTACTGGTAAACAAATGATTCATAAAGCTTAACTACTGGTGAACGAATGGTTCGCGAAAGAGTAACAACTCAGTATGATGCATTACTTTACATGAAGGTACACAAAAAGCTTCACTACTGGTAAACGAATGATTCATAAAGCTTAACTACTGGTGAACGAATGGTTCGCGAAAGAGTAACAACTCAGTATGATGTATTACTTTACATGAAGGTACACAAAAAGCTTCACTACTGGTAAACGAATGATTCATAAAGCTTAACTACTGGTGAACGAATGGTTCGCGAAAGAGTAACAACTCAGTATGATGCATTACTTTACATGAAGGTACACAAAAAGCTTCACTACTGGTAAACGAATGATTCATGAAGCTTAACTACTGGTGAACGAATGGTTCGCGAAAGAGTAACAACTCAGTATGATGCATTACTTTACATGAAGGTACACAAAAAGCTTCACTACTGGTAAACGAATGATTCATGAAGCTTAACTACTGGTGAACGAATGGTTCGCGAAAGAGTAACAACTCAGTATGATGCATTACTTTACATGAAGGTACACAAAAAGCTTCACTACTGGTAAACGAATGATTCATGAAGCTTAACTACTGGTGAACGAATGGATCGCGAAAGAGTAACAACTCATCAGTCAGATCCAGCTCTACCAGTCGATCCAGTGTGGGACCCAAGCCAGCCCTCGACAGCGCTTGAAACCAAGGGAGGCAGGTTTAAAGCGTGCCCTGCAGTGGTGGACAATTGCTTTTAAGCCTTCAACATTACTAATGCCACATAATAAACCTTAAATGTGAATATGAATGTATGTATTGTGAATATCTTTATTAAAATATGACAATCATCCCGTCTGTGCCTTGTTAATTTATTAACTAATTGTGAAATCCCAGGAAAATTCAGTTGCTTTCATAATCAATTGGTCAGTTTAGCTATTTCACAGAATGATTCATTAATACAGTATCCCCTAGTCTGTTTACCAGTAACTCCTCAGTAGTTACTGAGTAACTGTCACTTTAGGGCCCCTGGTTGTTCATCATTCGTTACTCAGTAACGAATACAGTAGTCCCCTGGTCTGTTTACCAGTAACTCCTCAGTAGTTACTGAGTAACTGTCACTTCGTCGTTCATCATTCGTTCCTCATTCGTTCCTCATTCGTTCCTCAGTAGTCCCCTGGTCTGTTTACCAGTAACTCCTCAGTAGTTACCGAGTAACTGTCACTTCGTCGTTCATCATTCGTTACTCATTCGTTCCTCATTCGTTCCTCATTCGTTACTCATTCGTTCCTCAGTAACTACCTACGTTTCTGTGTACCTTATTGTAAAGTGTTACCCAAACCCTTCTGGAAAACACTGTAACACACCAGAGCCGTATAAAGAAAGAGTTGCGACAACTCCATTCACTCCAATGTTCCATTTTTTTTTCAACAATGGCGTCTCATGCAGCCTATAAATAGTTCCTGGAAGTTGGGATCGAACTCTCTGAGACGGCTCGCAACATGCAGGGCGGATTTTGCGGTATTTTAGGTTTATAAACATGAAGGGCCCTAGTTAGACGGTCTAAAACGCAGACGTCAAGGCGCAAAGTCAAAGTACTTTGTGGGCGGTTCTACGGCTCTGTTGCTATTATGACGGTGGGATAAATGAGCTTTGCGCCCGGCGTAAATCTAAAAAGGGTTGGTCTGAAACCTGTAGGTGTGTTTTGGGCGTAACGTGCAATTATCCAATCAGAGCGTCATCTCCCATTCCCTTTAAGAGTGAGGCGCATGTTGCGCGTTGCTATTATGACGGCGGATTTGCCAGGCGCACGCCTGGAACGGTTCACAGCCGAGGAGACCGATGTGCTCGTCAGGGCCGTAAAAGAGAGAGAGTTAATATTGTATGGGGATGGGAGAAACCCATCCAACCCATCCAACCCGTCCCTAGGTCATCGTACCAGTGCTGTAAGGGGTACAACGATGTCAGACGAAGGGGTAAATCCAAGCTTGCTGCCACCAAGAGAACACGGCTTTTAACTGGCGGTGGATCTGCAAGTACCCAGGAGCTGACGCCGGTGGAGGACATCGCTGCGTCCACCCTCACCGCAGAAAGCGTTGAGGGATTTGGGGGCTTTGAAATCGGCACCCAATGCGATACAGCTGTCCAACCCCAAGGTACTCAAATAAAGTTCACATACATAGAGATGTCTCGTCAAAATATGTTTAATCATTATTGACATGAAATAAATGTAACACAAAATCAAAAAAATGTCACGCAGCTTCTCAGGAAGAAGACCCTGGACTCGGGACCAGTGCGCAGGAGCCCATCAGTGCGCACGGGCCAGCTGAGGAGGGAGCCGCGCAAAGACCAGGGAGCACGGGATCCAGACGCACACGCATCACCAGACCGGAGGACCACCCGTTCCTGCAGCTCCAGCAAACCGGCTTCGACATGCTGGAGCGGGAGCTGTCCGGGATGCGGCAGACGACGAATGCCCGGCTTGACCGGGTGGCGAGGTTGCTGCGGCCTCTCGGGCGCATCGCCGTGAGTTTGGAGAGGATTGCTGCAGCCATGGAGCGTGGGCCTCCAATCGCACCACCTCCTCCTGTTGTGCCCCTTCCTCCTCCTCCTGTTGTGCCCCTTCCTCCTCCTGTTGTGCCCCTTCCTCCTCCTCCTGTTGTGCCCCTTCCTCCTCCTCCTGTTGTGCCCCTTCCTCCTCCTCCTGTTGTGCCCCTTCTGCCTCCCCCCACTCCTTATCTGTCCACCCACTCCACCAGGAGCACATCTGGTATCTCCACTCCCGACCCTCACGTGTCCAGTCCCGGCGTGGCGGGCGTAAGCCTAGAGGAAAATAAGTAGGCCTAGTGTTTAGGCTTCTGTTTAAATATTTTCATTTATCGTTTGGATTTTTTTTTTTTCTGTTACAAACAGTCTATCGATTTTTCTTTTGGACAAAATGTAAATGAAAAATGTCGCAAAGACATACTTTACTTTCCGATGTTTTGGGCTGTCACTGAATCACAAGGTTATGAACGAATGGTAATAATTTTGCAATGTAGTCAAACAAAAGACCGGAGATGTCATTAGTTTGCTTACCTCACTAGACACGATGCAGCTCTTCTGTCAGGTGAGCTCTCCTCTCCCGTGCTGCTGCTGGGGTATTCGGGTTTAATGGCAACGGCACATGCAGTTCAGCCTCACGTCTCATTAAGTCCTCTAATCTATCCTGATTTATGTCATCGACACATCCATGATTCATGGCAATGTTGTGTAAAACACAACATGCCACAAAGAATGCTGCGACTTGTTGAGGACCGTACCGTAAAGTACCACCTGACCTATCCAACCACCTGAAGCGCATTTTTAGTAGTCTGAATGTGTGTTCAATCACACTGTGTTTTGGTGTGTTTTCTGTTGAATTGTGTTTGACGCACTGTTGATGGTAATGATAATAAATGGGGTCATGAGCCATGTTTTTAATGGATAGCCGTTGTCCCCTAACAGCCACCTACCCAAGGGAGGATTCCCCTCGAAGATGGCAGGAATGGTAGAGTTTGACAGTATGAATGAGTCATGGCTTGAGCCAGGGTAATTCGCAAAGACATGGGTGATTGTACAAGCAGCATCGCAAATTACTTGTATGTTAATTGAATGAGTTCCCTTGCGGTTGATGTATATCAGTGCGTTAACTGTTGGGGCACGTAGCTGCACATGGGTGCAGTCTACGGCACCAAGGACGCCAGGGAACCAATATTTAGCCCAAAACGCCTGCTTTGTTCTTTCCTGGCTGTCAGGTGTGATGGGGAATTTGATGTATTCCCCAGCATGTCGGACTAGACATGACATAACTGCACGTATAGCCAAACTTATTGTAGATTGTGAAATGCCTCCAATAGAGCTAAGGGGGTGCTGGAACGACCCAGACGCATAGAATTGCAGTGCCACTGTAACTTTCACTGCAACGGGGAGGGCATAGGGACAGGATGCATCAGTCCCCAGCTCATCTGCCAGGAGATGGCAGACATCTGTCACAGCCTGACGGGTCAGGCGTAGCTTACGCCTACATTCCTCCTCACTGAGGGAAGGTAGGTATGTCTGGGCCGGTAGACCCTCCCCCCACGGCGTCCGATCCTCTGTCCCAAGACGTATTCCATATCACTGTGCGATAGAAAAAATATGAGCAACCGCAACTTAACTGGTAAGTTGGAGAGTAAGGTTTTGGACTTATGGACTTACATGTCAAGGTGATTTTGCAGTCTTCAGAATTGTGTTTCCTCATTCTTGACGGACAACCCACTTTGACAAGTGACCTACGCGTCTTGCTGCTATTGGTCAACCAGCCAGGTTAATTTGATCTGTCATTATGCCTACTACAATTAGCCTGCATAATTTGGGTAAATGTGTAGGCCTACGCTAGATTTATGCCTATTTTTTCAAATCGTCATGGACACCACAATGATTTCCCTCATGTGGTAATAATTTATTTTCCTTGTAATTATGTATGGTTTACAGAAATTGGAAGTGCTGCGTCCATGTATATGAGAGAAGCAAAGTGTATGCGCGTTGTGCAAACGCAACATTAGGCTTTGCGTCCTTATAGCATCTGAACAACACTGACTTTAGACTAGGTATTTCCCGGTCAGTTGCGCAATTGTATTGGTGCAATGCTTGGATCGGGAAAATAGCACCAAGTATCATTCGCGCCGGAACACGCCCCTGCTTTTCGCCGACACGCCTCTCCAGGCGCAAGTGTAGTGGCACCTGATTGCTGCGGGGGAAAAACTAGCAACGACACATGCGTCAGTGTAGAAAGTCAATTGTGCCGGGCGCAAGATAGGGCCCGAAGTGTCTAAAAAACAGAGGATTTGCTTTGCAGCACTAGCACTAACGTTACAAAGTAGCCAACGCTAGGAAGTTAGGCTAGTGCTAGTTAATGTCAGAAACCTCTGACTTAGACACCCTAAACAAATTAAATATTAATTTGACTTAATAGACTGCACATGTTGATGAGATATATATGTGAACAATTCTGTTTTACTACTAATTACCCAAATTCACAATCCTGTATATTCTCTATATTTTGAAGGCAGTTAAAAAGCGTAGTCACAGCAACTGTCACTTTGTCACTCGCTTCCGGGAACTATTTGAGGCTTACACAAAACCACGTGACCAATGGAATTTTGAACCCCCATTGTCGCAACTCTATCTTTATACGGCTCTGTAACACACCATACAATATCAGCACACCACACACACACGCACACACACACACACACACACACACACACACACACACACACACACACCACACACACACGCACACACACACACACACACACACACACACACACACACACACACACACACACGCACAAGGACTCGGACACACACGCACACACCCACATGGGTCAGACCGTGCTCTGTTGCGATTGGCAGATGATGGGTGTGTGTGTGTGTGGGCCCTTCCTCACATATTGAACACCAACAAAGAAGAGATGCCATGGGAGTGTCTGGTGAAGGAGTCCTGGTCCTTTCGGGCCCCGGGGCCACGGCCCAGGGCCTCTCAGGGCCCCTACAGGCACCAGTTCACCAACCCCTCCTTCATATCACACGCATGAAGATGAGAGGAGGGGGTGGGGGGGGGGATTGATGACACAACAAGCCCCCCCCCCCCCTCTCCTTAACCCCCGGTCCTCCTGTTATGAAGTCCGTCATCACAGCATCAGCATCTCACCACCAGATCAGCCCCACCCGTCTTACTGGAGGGGCTAGCATTGGGGCTAAGGTACAGAGTGATGATGAGGGTGAGCAGCACACCACCAGAGAGACCCACTGACCCCAGAGGGTCAGAGGACTGGATGGAGGGCTGAGAGGGACGCCTGTCCAGGGCACACATGTACCCAATGTGTGTGTGTGTGTGTGTGTGTGTGTGTGTCTGTGTGTGTTTATCCAACATGGCCGCTTGCTAGCGTGACCACGAGACATCGATCTGGCCCTCATTACTTCCTCATCTGAGAGGATTGCAGTTGATTGCTTCTTACCTTAACCGGTCCAACTGTAAACACTCATGATGCGCTGCCTTCCCAAGTGTGTGTGTGTGTGTGTGTGTGTGTGTGTGTGTGCTTGTGCATGTGCATGTGTGTTTCGTTGTGTGTGTATAAGACTGTAACTATTATCATGCGATGGATTCACTTTGGAGTGAACTTGGAGGAGTTCCCCTCAGGGGACGGGTGTGACCGCAGCCCACAGCTCTCAGCCCTGAAACAACAGAGCATGGTAACAACTAACGCTGTGGAGGTTTGCTCAAGAGCCTCCAATTGTTGAATGCCATTGAGTTCAGTTGCTTTATGTTTCTTTTTCTTTTCAATGTGTATCAAGGAGAAATGGCAGAAAGTACAAAGTCCCTTCTGTGTGTTTCGTGTGTTTGTTAAAGAGCAAGCACAGTTCATTCTGTTAGAGTTAAAGAAAATACACAACCAACAGGCCTATTGCCTTTGATGCAGGGACAACAGTTGCAGGCACACCTATTAACAAACCCACACAAACACACACACACACACACACACACACACACGCGCGCACGCGCGCACACACACACACACACACACACACACACACACACACACACACACACACACACATAGATACTTTATTAAATTCCACATAACAAGTACATTTTCATTAGGAATCACATTTTTTGAATGATCAAACAGATTAAAACAGATCAGCACATTGTTATATATGATACAATCTCAGGGGTACAGAAAACATCTCCTTTTCCAAATAAACATGCTTCCTACAATGGCTGAAATTGAGCAGTACTTTACCAACTGTTTGGCTCTTGTCTTAAACAGCCCCCCAATGCAAAGTCCCCGGGTCGCCAGCCTGTGTACATGCCCTAGACTACCAAACACCAGCACAATAAGCTGGCATCTGTAACAAGGGGCGGAGTGGCCGTCGGGACGATCGGGAGTTTTTCCGGTCGGCCGGTCGGCCACCAAGGTCAGGTGAACCAGCCCACATTTAATGTGAGCTGCCGCGAGACGTGTGTAAGCCGGGCCTATGCGTTATACATCATTATTGTACTTCAGCGCTCGTCCGCCCCCCCCCCCCCCCCCGTCAACAATCGCGATGGCTACGCCACTGGGCTGGTGGTGGGCCGGTGGTGGGCTGGGCTGGGCCGGTCAGAATTCTCCCGGCTTTTAGTGCCCCACTCCGCCCCTGTCTGTAACTAAGTTTTTCCATGGTGGATATTAACGATTGATACGTTACAGTCTTAGGGAGGTAAGAGTCCTCCATAAACAGATCAAATGCACGTGTTACCTCAAATAGCTTAACTGTTCTGGAATGCTGAGATATGACAACAGTATCTGGTGTTTTTGGAATTCCTAAAAAAGTGTTTGCAGGTGAGTTAAACCAATCAGACTGTACAGTAGTGTGTTTATAGAGCTTTTCCTCAGCCGCACGGAATCTGAGCAGCAATGAGGTCCACAAGTCTGTCGTGTCAGGCAATATAGAGTCCTTTAAGTGATGGGCAACTGTTCATGATGTGGGCTACTGATGTCCAGGTGTTGAGGGGGGCCATGCACCATGCATGACCTCCCTCAACATCTGGAGTCACACACACACACACACACACACACACACAAACACATTCAAATCCCTCTCTCTCTGTATCTCTCTCTCGCTGTATCTATCGCTCTCTCTCTCTCTCTCTCTCTCTCACTCTCTCTCTCTATCTCTCTCTCTCTCTCTCTCTCTCCCTCTCTCTCTGTACTGACCTGTGTCTCTCTCCCTTCATACTTCCCATATTAACAGTTCCAAACCCGATCCCAGAGTGCTCCAGGATTGCTCCCAGATGTTCCCGGTCAGGACTAACCTTTTGTTCCTCTCCTCATTCTTCCCAGTGGTGGAATAAGTACTCAGATATGTTTTACTATTCAGTAATACGTATAAATAATACCTTATGAATGCAGTACTTTGATGAAGTTAATTAAGTGCTCAAAATATTTAAGGGGTAACACTTCACAATACTGGCACAGTAATGAACCATTACTTAACTTTAGTTAATGCAGTAAGAAGCATTAACAGTTAAATAGCATTAAGTTAATTCATTGTTTAGTAATAATTTAATAAAAAGTAATAAATAAGTTAATGGTTAATAAGTTTATGGTGTTTATGTTAACGTATCTTATATAATTACGTATACATGTACCTTAAACCTGACCGTAACCCCATGATCATTTGATATAATAATATATACTAAAGCTTTTTTACTGCATAAGATAATCTTAATTCATGTTCTAGAGCATTTTGTTGCTGTGAATTATGTGTTAGTGTTAGTTAGTTAATGCTTACTGCTGCATTAATAAATGGTAATTAATGGTAAGGGTTGTACCTAATTGTAAAGCGTTACCATTTAATGTTAGACTTTAGAGTGTTAATTATAGTTAGTCATATAAGTACATAATTTCATCATACCATAAATCAAACACAACACTTACTCCTTATTAATATTTACCAACATCGTCACCATTTATTGTCAGGATAGAGTCCAGAATTGATTGGTCAAGGGTCACATTCACAGCTTTAAGGCAGTTTGACAAATGTAGTGGCATCTGGCTCACGGAGCTGGGAGAAATATATTCATAAGTATGTTTTAATTAGTGAAATACATTCAAAAGTATGCTTTAATGAGTGAAATATATTCATAAGTATGCTTTAATGAGTATTCCATGTACATGAGAAAGGTTGTGTTTTGTTAGAATGAGCCTTTCTATCGACATAGGGAGCGTTCCTCTTCCTCCTGCAGCGGACCAGATGACACGCTATCCTCTACTGTACACACTCATAATCCATCTACTACTGTATACTCTACTGTACACACTCATAATCCATCTACTACTGTATACTCTACTGTACACACTCATAATCCATCTACTACTGTATACTCTACTGTACACACTCATAATCCATCTACTACTGTATACTCTACTGTACACACTCATAATCCATCTACTACTGTATACTCTACTGTACACACTCATAATCCATCTACTACTGTATACTATACTGTACACACTCATGATCTATCTACTACAGTACTACTTTAATTCTGCGACAAACCCATATGCAACAGTGCAAAGGTTTATCGTGTGAGTGCATCTATTGGAAAGGACCAGATCTCCTCATATAGAAACACTGTATTTATTGACTGCTAACCCTTGTGTGGCTCTCCTGGCGCTCTCCTCCTCATGTAGAGCGTCAGTCAGTTTGTGTTCTGTTTCCTCCCGTCTCCAGAGCACTTCCTGCTCTGCAGAGGAAGTGCCGCCTCCATCACTTTCCATTGAGGCAAAAGTAGACTTTTGGCAAGACATACGATAAATCGACTAAGCAAGCACGGACAAATCTAATTACACTTGATGATGATTTGTGATTAATATTCATGAACACGACAGAATTGACCACAGCGTGTGTGTGTGTGTATACGGGCAAGAGAGAGAGAGGTAGGGAGAGATAGAGCGAGAGAGAGAGAGAGAAAAACAAATCCATGGGTGACATTTAGACTGAAGCCTAGTGAGATCTATAACTGACCAGGCTCATCATGGCCTGTAGAGCCTCCCCCTATTGATCGCTTTGACGTCCGCCCTCAACGCTGACAAATCCCACCGGGTGGACTTAGTGTTCCGGCCGCCTCAGGGGCCATCCATCTGCACCCCCCCACCCCGCTCAGCCCAGCCCCCCCCCCCCCCCCCACGCCAGGCCACTCACCGCAGACCTTAATGCTCATTTAAATGGCACGCAAATCATCATCAGGACAAACAAATGCATCAGACATAGTGCGGGCTCAGCAGCTCTGAGACAGAGCGATCGATGGGAGGCTCATTGATGAACTCTTAACAAGCAGGTAAAGAAGTCAATAAATAAACCCTGTCTGATGCTTCTCAATGGCTGCGGACTGCAGCCGGCGCCCTGGTGTTATTGCTGTGTTGAGGTGTCACTGACCAGTCAAGGCTCTCCCAGGGCGTTGAAGGACATCTTGGGTCTGGTGAGGAAACAAGAGCAGGCTGAGGCTGATCAGTCTGGAGGCCATGAAGACAAGAGCTCCTGCTGGCTCCTCTCTCTCCCCCCTTCAGTCATCGCTCTGATGGGATCGCCGGCGCAATAACAACGAACGAGTGAAGGAAATCATCTGCGGTTATAACTTCTGAACGTGCTGCATCTGTGGCGCTACAGGCCTCACGAGACTCACTTAATGTACGCACTTATTGTACGTCGTACTTAGTTATAGTACTTAGTTGTGTAGCATCTTATCCTAGCTATCTTCGTTGCGATTGTTATATATGTGATTGTTAGTGCTTTGCGCTTGGTTCTATGAACATCCTTACTCTATGAACATCCTCCCTGAGGACCCCAAGATGGTTCCTGATCCCTGATCCATTGGCGGGGAAACCCGCTTTCCCCCCCAGAAGGGATCTTCCAGGTGTAGCCGTGCCTCAGGAGGGGAACTCGCTCTGGATGATCTCACCACCGAAGCATCTCTGGGCTGCAGCCCGCAGTAGAAAGCAGACCCTCTTGAAGAGAGGAGGAGTTGTGGACACCTGGGGAATGTCGGGGGGGGCCCCCAAGGGTCCCTCAGGAGGGGCCACAGGGACTTAGGAGACCTAAGATGGTTGATGACCATCTATTTCACGACTCTTGCTTTGAGGGGATAGGAAAGGGATAATCCAGACCGAGTATACAAAGACAACCATGACACTCTCAAAGGGACTTGTACAGAGTGGGTCTGTTTCCTCTAGACTAGGATCTGTCTTTCTTTTTCATCTCGCTGAAACACACTCTTTACGGATACAACGAGAGAGAAGAGTTGAGTGTGTCTGTGTGTGTGTATTTGTGTATATGTGTGTTTACGAATGTGTATGTGTATGTGTGTGTGTGTGTGTGTGTGTGTGGGGGGGGGGGTTATTAGATTGACCAGCAGGACAGATGGCACCAACTGCCATCGCTCTTCATTGTGACCTTCTACTCTGCTGGTGGGAAGTGGGCTGGAAGGTTGGGATGGCCAGAGTGTGTTTGTGTGTGTGTGTGTGTGTGTGTGTGTGTGTGTATATATGTGTGTGTGTGTGTGTGTGTGTGTGTGTGTGTGTGTGTATGTGTCTGTGTATGTATGTGTGTGTTTGTGCTTTTGTATGAATGTGTGAGTGTATGCGTGTGTGTGTGTGTGTCTGTGTATGTATGTATGTATGTGTGTGTGTGTGTGTCTGTGTGTGTGTGTGTTGGGGGGGTGGGGGTCATATTGGGGCCATCCATCAATCTCTTTTTGATTTGACAGCAGCGGTCCTGGGCTGTTCTGAGTACAGACTGTACCAATAACAGCCTTATTTCTTTCCTATTTTCTGGCTTTTTTTCCCTTTCTACAGCAACAACAAAGAACAAACAGGAAGTCAGAAAACGGTCTGATAATAGGCCTCAGAGCCCCTGAGATAATCACCTGCCAGAGCCTGGGAGGGTCAGCCAGAGGAGATCCACTGGGGGAGCCGCAGAGTGCTCCATAATGTACAGGATAACAAGCAACCAATGTAACCACATAATTATACACATATATATATATATATATATATATATATATATATATATATATATATATATATATATAATAAAGAGTGGCAGACCAGCTCAGAGTGTCTTTGGTAGACACTAACTGATCGGTTGCGGGCCCGAGGCGGGGGGCGGGCTGAGGCAGACTATTGGTTTGTTTTCTGCCACCCATCCCTCACCCCCATGGGACACAGTGCCACCGAAAGAGATCGGGAGGTCGTCCATCTTGATTCACAGCCCATTCATCAGCCTTTGTTTGTCTGTGTGTGTGTGCGTGTGTGTATGTGTGTCAGGGGATGTGATAAAGGGAGGTAGTGGACAGTCCGTGTGAGGAGGACTGTGTTATGTTTGACTCCTACCGTACTCAACATCACTTCTGCTGAACTCATAATATGTTGGTGGGATGGTGGGATTTGCACTGAAATAGAAACTCCTCCAGACACATCTTGTTTCTATTGCAGACACAATTTTCTACAATATTGTACCTCACCCTACCTGACCCTTCCTGATTCTCTCACGAAGCACCAGAGAAACAGCACTCTTCTGCCCCAAGTGATCATTTATTTGTCTTGCTGCTGTTCTTCATTCTCTTTTGATGTACAGTCTCTCTCACTCTCGCTCTCTCTCTCTCTCTCTCTCTCTCTCTCTTTCTCTCTCCCTCTCTCTCTCTCTCTCTCTCTCTCTCTCTCTCTCTCTCTCTCTCTCTCTCTCTCTCAGCCTCAGTCTCTCAGTGCCTTACATGAGATCAAAGCAGATCGGACCGAATGATCTGTGAGATGTTTAAGACATGCTCCAGGGGGGGCGTGTGTGTGTGTGTGTGTGTGTGTGTGTGATAATGTGTATGTGTGTGTATATGTGTGTGAGTGTGTATGTGAATGTGTGAGTGTATATGTGTGTGAGTGTGTATGTGTGTGTGTGTAACCCTTAGCCCTAACCCTTACCCCTATCCTTATCCCCTAACTCTTACCCCTAACCCTTACCCCTATCCTTATCCCCTAACCCTTACCCCTAACCCTTACCCCTATCCTTATCCCCTAACCCTTACCCCTAACCCTTACCCCTATCCTTATCCCCTAACCCTTACCCCTAACCCTTACCCCTATCCTTATCCCCTAACCCTTACCCCTATCCTTATCCCCTAACTCTCAGACCTCCTCACAGCCAGGATGAGTCCACTACAAAATAAAGAGGATTAGGGAGTTATTATGAAGGTTTATAAATGAATAGTACCATTAAAAGCAGTTCTGATGCTTTGTTATTCAGAGTCATGGCAGAGTTGAGCAAGCTGTGTAATGTACTGCGTTCCACGGTCAACCTACATGCTTGAAAATAGGCTGCTTTAACACAACATAGAGAATAACATTCAATAATAGAAAGCTACATTACTGACTGATTGCATAAGCACTATCTGCAAATGTAATGCACTATTCATCCATTATTTACTTCCAAATGCTGCCTATACTGAAAATGGTGTTATTATTCCCAGTGCAGCCATTATCTATAATTTGCCGTATTCTAAAGAGTGTCAACTATAGTTCAATCCCATATCTTTCCTGTTTAACCTGAAGGTAATCCAACACATGCATCCTATTTCTAGCACCTTAGCACACTACATTACCACCTGATTGATGGCAGAGTCCCTGGGAGGCATTTGTATTTCCTTATTAACCGTTTCTAAGGTAACTCAGCAGCACGGTGCAGTAATACAACAATGCAATGTCCTTTCCTGCTGATCGTGAAGCTATGACTCTCTCATACTGTTATACAGGGAGTCCTGTTGGAGTAGGAGACCATATGATCAGTGGCGGTCTTAACATAGAGGCATAGGTAGGCGGCGGCTTGAGGTCCCCACAGTAGGGGGGCCCCCAACCAACCAAAAAAATAAAATAAAATATTTTTTTTCACTACACAAACAGAGATGAAGCAAGACGAGTCTAAACGCGAAAATAAAATAAAGGGTTAGAAAAAGGCTTAGGAAATAAAGTTACCCAAGCAGCTCAAACAAAAGAAAAAAGCGAAAAGACGCCAATAAGTATTTGGCAACACGGTCAGAGATTACACACTTTTTTACGGCTACTGTTGGGGATACAGACAGGAACAACAACGTCCAAAGTGTTAAACATGTCGCTGCAGCAGCAGCAGCTAGCTGTGAAGTGGTGCTAGGTGAAGACCTGTGAGAAGACGTCAATAAGTAGGACTCTGTGACAGAAGCGTGTGATGTGGAGAACAATCTCTCTCTCTCTCTCTCTCTCTCTCTCTCTCTCTCATACATAAGTTTGTTTGTAGAATGTTTGAAATGTTCAATCTCAACTGTAATGTCAATTCACTTACAATATCCTGCATCTTGTACATGCTTTGTTTGTAGAATGATTGAAATGTCAATCTTAAGTGCAACGCCAATTGCAACCTCACTCACTCACACATAAAAAGTCAATTATTCATCTTTGCAATATTTGCTAAGTATATGGCTGTTTGTGATGTTTTGCTTAGTATATGACTGTTTGTGGGGGTTTACCCTAACTACTTGCTGGTTATATTTATATTGGATTTGATCTTAAAAAAAAAGAAAAAATAATCAGTGCTGGTTTTCCTGGAATTTTGACAAAGACAGGTGTTATCTGAAACCTTATTCTCTGTTGGGTTCCATCGTGACTATTAGTTTGTGTAGTGCTACACTGTGTTCTCTGATTTCCATCTTCATTTTGGAATAAAGAAGTGTATGCAGGGTTTAAAGGGGAAGGTTTTTTTTCTCATCTCCAACCTTTACTTCCGCATGGATTAGCTTTACCTGCCTATCCACCATTCAGTCGGTACATTTTTTTTCTCTGTTCTCTTTTAAATATCGGATGAGGTGGGCCCCATACATATCCCCGCCTTGGGCCCCCAATTTGCTAAATCCGCCACTGCATATGATACGATATGAGACTCAAGCCCATATTCAGCAGGGGATGTGTCGTTACCATGGGAGCTCACAGCAGTGAGACTTTACACCCAAAACCCAGCAGCTATGCCTTTCTCTCTGTGATGGTGTTCTTCTCTCTCTCTCTCTCTCTCTCTCTCTCTCTGTGATGGTGTTCTTCTCTCTCTCTCTCTCTCTCTCTCTGTGGTGGTGTTCTCTCCTCTCTCTCTCTCCCTGTCTCTCTCTCTCCTTCTCCCCCTTTCTCTCTCTCTCTCTGTGTGATGGTGTTCTCCTCTCTCTCTCTCTCTCTCTCTCTCTCTGTGATGGTGTTCTCCTCTGTCTCTCTGAGCAGGAGCAGGAATCCTAGGAATCTCTCCCGCTGCCAACATCCACAGTGTGATTTTCCAGTGACAGACCCGACGTGGCTAATTCACATTCCACTCTTCTGTCCACTGTGGATTCAGCCTCTGCTAAAATAGAATCAGGGAATGGTAAATACTCATAACAATAATGTTACTGTCCTTTGAACTGCTGAAGTGTGGACATCCTGCCTATTCTTCCCATGACCATACGTCAGCTTCAAAGCTCCGAGGTCAGAGGGAGTAAATTACTGGGAACATTTTTCTTACCACCGCTTTGTGGGACCTGGAGGAGAGCGGGGAGTAGCCCAGACCGTGTGAGGGGCCCGGACCAGGTGAGGGGCCCTGGAGGCAACCGGGGACCAGCCCAGACCGGGTAAGGGCCCTCGTCTGAGCGGCTGTATCCGCCAGGAAGACGGCGCAGAGCCAACAGGAAGCAGATGTTTGAGGAAGCAGACATGGTCGGAGACCAGGACTATGTCCCACGACCACGGCCACCCCCCCCACCCCCCAAGTCTATCAGAACAGAACAAAACAAACAATCCTTCCGGAATGTGTGCGGAGGACAGTCATGGAGGAAGTAGTAGGGGTGTGTTGATGTAGTGCCACCAGCACTGCTCTCCGCACTGTCACATGTTACAGAGGGAGGTGTGGGGAACACAGCGGTTGGAAGCAGATATGAACACAGAATGAATGCATCTGCTCCATCCTGCACAGAGACCAAGGTGCACACTCACACACACACACACACACACACACACACACACACACACACACACACACGCATGCACGCACACACACACACACACATACTCACAGACAGTCACACTACTCCCTAAGTGCCTCTATATTGTTTATGGTTGTCTTTATGGAGGTTTGTGTGTGTGTGTGTGTGTGTGTGTGTGTGTGTGTGTGTGTGTGTGTGCGCTGCCAGGAACCCGCCCCAACCAGCAGCTGGCACGCTCTCTCCAGCGCTGGGCCAACAGTGGCTCTGGCAGCCGAGCGCCTGTGAGGTTCAGCGTGAGGTGAACCCCTCCACAGGCAGAGCCCGTCCCAGTGAGGAGCACACCGCCGAGTGCCGAGCGCCGAGCACCGAGCGCCAAGTGCCAAGCGCCGAGCACCAAGCGCCGAGTGCCGAGCTGCGGCCTGGCGTCATCAGCGCTGTCTCACACCTGTCAGGGAACCCCCCCCCCCCCCCCTGCTGGGAAGAGAGAGGGCCTCCTCTGGTGGAAACAGGCGCCTTGTGTCACATTGGGGCAGAGCTTTGGGAGGCACAGACAAGCCGTACGCGCGGTTTGATGTGAAATAAAAACAAACGGGGCTTAGCGGCGGCAGTTGTGTTAAACGTGGTGATAATGTGGGGGTCTCTCATGGAGCACTGCTGCCTGGTGGGGGGCGGGGGGGGCACACCTCTCTCTGTGGAGGCAGATGTCCCCACAGAGAGAGGCAGGGGAGGGGGGGGGGCGGGGTTGAGATGAACATCATTGCTGAGTTGGAGTTGGAGTTTGTGAATAAGTGAATTTGTCTTGAGATAAGGCTTATTGAAAGTGGTTAGAATGTGTGTGTGTGTGTGTGTGTCTGTGTGTGTGCGTGTGTGTGTGTGTGTGTATGGTTACAATTCTTCCTCTCTGTGTCTCCCATAGCTCTAAAGTAGGCGTACAATGTACTTAATTGTGTAGCATCTGCAGTAGCTAGCTATCACTGCTGTATACAGGGAATGGGGTTAGCCTGGCGATTGTTAGTACTTGCACTTGGTTCTATGAACATCTTTACTGTGCCGACGGCAATATATTGTTTCACTTCTTATGACAAATGTACTTATTAATAGTTATTATTAGTAAGTCGCTTTGGATAAAAGCGTTGGCTAAATTCCCTGAATGTAAATGTAAATGTACTGTAGAGCAGTGTTATCACACTCAGTTTGAAGACAGAACTTCATGGGAG
Source organism: Micromesistius poutassou (assembly GCF_964030765.1). Classification (NCBI taxonomy): domain Eukaryota; kingdom Metazoa; phylum Chordata; class Actinopteri; order Gadiformes; family Gadidae; genus Micromesistius; species Micromesistius poutassou. The sequence goes on along the minus strand of NC_140290.1, from coordinate 3,609,101 downwards.
AAACTAAACTAAATTTGTTTGTTGGTTTAGAGAACATGTATTTACATTTGAACCGAGGGAAAGCCATCGCCTTGTAAAGAAGAGTGCATTATTATATTAGAGTGCATTATTTCACAGTAAGCTAGTTGAACAGCGTTTCCTCCGCCCTGGGGATGCCAGCCATCGGCCAATCACTGACCAGCACCAAGAGCTGCCCACACATCGGTACAAAAGAACGCAAACTCCCATTTACACTTAGGGCCTTCAGCAGACACTCTCATCTAAAGCCACTTGCAATATGTGAATTTATCAGAGGAAAGAGAAATAATATATTACTATTGAAACAGTAAGGATTTTCTTGAAACCAAGTGCCAAGCACTAACAACCGCTAGGTTAACCTATTCCCCGTATACAACGCAGAGAGAGCTAGGATAAGATTCTACACCATGCTAAGTACTATTTTTTTTTTTACCGCTCTCTTGATGAGATTCATGTGTATGCACACCTATATTTTATGTATTTTAGAAGTTAACCGGCTCTAACAAAGGGTAGGAGGTGGCCCTGTGTCTCCTGAACCAACAGCACGGCACACGTGAAGTCTGGATCCATGTCTTCTGAGCTGTTAAGTGTTGATATGACGAAGGATTCCAGCGGCCCAGAGCTGACGTTCAGGTCTAGGCCATCGTGTTTCTGTGGCGTTGCTCGGACGTTTATACTTCCACTGAAAAATGTATCATATTAAATAAAAATACATTTTGTTTATCAGGGATAATCACGACAGACAAATACCGCTTTAAAGGTATTTGAAGCGTGAATGCAGTCAATAAAGTATACAAACATGTCATTCATATGTCAGATGGCGAGATGGAGCATTTTCTGAGGCTTTGTGAGTCACTTTCTGTAGGGCTAGAGCGCCCAAATTGAGCTTTTTCACTCCCAGGTGTCCTTGGCCCCTAGGCCCCCCAATTACATCACTTCCTGTAGATGTATATTATCTATTTTAGTATACCTGAATGGCCTGATTCATACCAAGGACACCAGACGTCTCTATTTAACTGCAACTCCTTCCTGAATGGTATGTCTGCATCACTTTCTGAGGTCACTTTAGGAGGCTTTGGGAAATCTTTACTTTATTGATGCATTAACGCTGAAAAAACAACAACAACCTTTGAATGGACTTTTCGGCGGAAGCAAAGCCGAAATAAACTTATTTTGTGCCCCACATAAACGCATACTCCTAGTCCGCCCAAAAGTATAAGAATTAACGTCCTCCCTGGGTCACTCGAAAATCAACCTTTTAATTGATAGAATATCATCAGTTACATAAAATACACTGAACACAATCGCTCAGATGGCAACGATAGAAAACGATGCATTAACCAATAAACTCACACATTAACAATCATACACATTCACTCACCAAAATAAAATGCACATTTATTGCGAGAAATGTTACCAACCAATATCTCTCATTTTAATTGAATTTGAACTATCTTAAAATGTCGCATTTTCCACTGAGAATATAACGAATGGCCTCCATTTTATCTTGCGGACAGAACCTTGACCTGCATGATGTCCTGCTGTTTCTCTGGCCAGTCTGTAGGGGGCGCTGGACCAGTGGTCACACATTGGTCCGAGCATTGCTCCTCACACTACAACGTAACAGGAATAGTCGTATACTTTATATTTGGGACTTTGGGACGCATATGGATATGGCGGACTACGTGAACACGTCTGAAGCACCTGCTCGTCTGTTGAACAAAACTTAAATTATATTTATCTGGCATTTTGCATGGGCTAGTCAAAATATAAAGTGATCCCACACAGTTTATGGACGCTCCTAATATCACTAGATGAGAGAAGAAAAAGTTAAAAGGTAAAGTCATCGCATCGCTCCAAGAACACGCAGGTATGGGGACGCCGAAGGCTGGCAACGCTGCTTTGATTGCCGAATTAACTGAAGTTATTTCCACACTAATGGACGATAAGCTCAAAAAAATCACAGATAAACTCACAACTATGGTGGAACAAAACGAACAGAGACTTAAATCGGCAGAAGATCGGGTATCGACCGTGGAAGACTCTGTTAAGATACTCCAAACTAAAGTAGCTGAAATGGAAACACAGTTGAAAACAGCAAATGATAAAGTGATCAACCTGGAAAGTCGAAGCCGTCGGGACAATCTCAAAATCCTGAACCTGAAAGAAGGAATTGAAGGGACTGACCCGAAAATATTCCTTGAATCTATGCTCCCGAAACTATTGGGCCTCCAGACTAACAAGGGCAGGGTGAAGATTGATCGGGCTCATTGGGTCGGACCCAAGCAGGACAATAGACCGCGAGTGATGATCCTAAAACTTCACAATTCCAGCGACAAAGACAAGATAATGCGTGCTGTGAAAGCCAAGGGGTCACTGACGTTAGAGAATAAGAAGCTGTCCATCTATCAAGACCTATCCCCAGCTGTCCGAGAACAACGACGGGGTTTCGATGAGGTGTGCGACGCATTGATCAGAAAGAAGATCAGATTCAACATGAAATTCCCCGCAACTCTGTGCCTGACACACAGAGAAGATCGCCGCTCATTCAGAAGCCCAGCTGATGCACGAGAATACCTGGTCACACTCGAGGGCTAGCTTATTTGACTAAACATCACTCTCTTCTATCACTTGCCCGGAGGCTTCAATTAGCTATCTTTTTTGGAGCTGATGTACACGCCTTGGATTATCCCTTAATAATTCCACCAGCCAAACTGAAGGGGAACAACTACCTCAAAAGAACTGACCCACCGGCTTTGCTGGAAAGGTAGGCCCCTCTGTCTGGATCGAATCACTTTTTGTGAGTGAACTTTGAAATGGGAAGAGACTATTCTATCTAACATCATGGAATAATAACACTGCCTCTCTCTCCCGCAAAGGGTGCCTAATGCAACTGAACTCTTTAAGCTATTCCTATTTTTTCGTTAATCAAAGTAGCCTATATGTGGAAGATTAGGCTGGTATGCGTCAGACTATTTTTTTGTTTGTATTGGATCCTCTCTGTACTGGAGATTTCATTTTATTTCACCAAGCCAACTAATTATTTGAAGGATTTAATGACGGGCGGGCGCTTTGGAGTGCTCTTCTTTATTTTTGTTTTGTTTTGTTATCATAATGCCTCGCGTAAAGAGGCCTTGCCCTACTGTTTGTCATGTATGCCTGTCTTATGTGTGGCCTTGTATGTGTGTGTGCATGTGCGTGCTTGTCTGTCTTTGGGAGATCCCAGAAAAATGCATTTCTTTAATTTCACATGGGATTTAACGACTTGACATATGATGGAGATGACATACACTACTGTATTGATGTTGCCAATAACATAACCTGTAAATACTATGACCCTGAACATGTAAAATGTCTGAATACGGTAAATAACTTTTCACTTCTGCACCTAAATATAAGAAGCTTGAATAAACATCATGATGAGCTTGCCTCTCTACTCTCAAACACTGAATGCTGCTTCAACATAATTGGTTGTAGTGAGACATGGCTAAATGAAAAATCGTACATAGATGCCTTAAACCTCGATGGCTACAAACTACATCATAAGAATATACTCTGATATATCTGATCATTACCCAATCATATTGTATCTTAAGCTTGACTAGAAATGTTTACCTTCATGTCATCCGGTAAAAACCAAAGTAGTAAACGAGAGAACACTGTACCAACTGAATGTAAGCCTACAAGCTAAAGTATGGAACACTGTCTACCTCTGCTGCGATCCAGACACTGCATATGTTTGCCTGGTAAATGAAATAACAGATTCTATTCGCTGTTCCATTCCTAGTAATATTGTCACACGCAGTAGGGCAGAACACAAACCCTGGCTAACAAGGGGAATCTCTAACTCCATTAAACAGAAAAATAGCAAAAGTAGTCACTATTCTGAACTTCACAGGGAGACTAAGAAATCATGGAAAGTGTCATGAATAGGGGCCATAAAGACACTGTGCTCCCAGACACAGTAAAAACAAATAATACTGATCTTGCAAATGAATTTAATAATTATTTTGTATCTATAGGTGCTAACCTCTCAAAAAAGATTACTCAACCACACGGTGTCTCCCACAAACAGCCTACAGACGGCATTGAACTATATAACATCATAATGGCCCTGAAGAGTTCTAACTCTTCTGGAGAGGATGAGATTAGCAGAAAAATACTAAAAAGTATTGCCAAATACATCATTGAACCACTTGCACACTATATTAATCTCTCACTGCTCACAGGAATCGTTCCCAAAATGACAAAAATTGCAAAAATAATCCCAATTTTCAAATCTGGTGATAAAAATGACACAACAAATTATCGTCCCATATCCATCCTACCCACACTTTCCAAAATATTGGAAAGGGTGGTTTACAATAGACTTAATAACTATCTCAACAAATTGAACATACTTAGCCCATCCCAGTATGGCTTCAGGAAAAAGCATACCACCAGCATGGCGATTCTTGATCTTATCGAAAAGACCAATGATGCCATTGACAAGGGGGAATATGGTATCGGTGTATTCCTAGACCTTTCAAAGGCTTTCGATACTATCGATTTCACCATTTTACTGCACAAATTGCACCATTACGGAATTAGAGGTCAATCACTGAACTGGTTCAAGAGCTATCTGCACCAGAGGCAGCAATATGTAACTATCCACGAACAGACATCACAATACAAACACATTAAATATGGGGTCCCACAAGGTTCTATATTGGGTCCTCTCCTCTTCATTATCTACATAAATGATCTGGAAAATTCGTCAAAGACCCTCCACAAAGTAATCTTTGCAGACGACACAAATCTGTTCTTATCCCACAAAAATAAATCTGAACTTCAAGAACTGCTCAACAAAGAGCTTCAGAATGTGGATCACTGGTTCAAAGCAAACAAACTATCCCTGAACATTAGTAAAACTAACTACATAATATTTTGTCCCAATAAAAAACAACATAACATCGAGGACCTTAACTTTTAGATCAAAATTAATGGAGAGGAGCTGAAGAGAGTGAAGACAACTAAATTCTTGTGGGTTCTCATAGATGACTGCCTAAACTTTAATTACCATATTGACCACCTTGTGAAACAACTACCAAAATATGTTGGTCTGTTCTTTAAGCTTAGACACCTGCTTCCTTACGCAACACTACTTATTCTATACAAAACTCTCTTTGAACCTCACTTAAACTACTGCAATGTAATATGGTGTAACACTTACCCCAGTCATCTAAAAAGTCATTGGTCTAAAAGACCATCAGCTATGGTCTTTTAAGACTCACTGAATATAACATCTTTCACAATGCTTGCACTATGTATCAGGTTGTCTCGGGCTTGAATAGTAGACTATGTGAGCTTGTTCCGATCTGTTATCCCCAGCACACCCACCATACCAGAAACACGCACATCATTACAGGGAAACAACAGAGATTATGTTGTGTGCCGGGGACCTCAGATCTGGAACAGGCTTGATGGAAGTTTGAAAACCTCCAGCTCTATTTTCACTTTTAAACATAACCTCAAGAAACAATTGTTAAGCTTGTATATGTCTTTGTGATGTCTATTTTTATTTTATTTTATTTTCTCGCCTTGCAGTGGTGACTGGTCATTAGGGGCAAGTGGGGCTCGGCCCACCCAATAGAAATAAAATAAATAAATAAATATATATATATATATATAATATATTAAAATATATATATATTCAATAAAAAAATCTCCCCAGAAAGTACTGTAAAATAATAAGTTCGGCACTTTTAGTTCATTTTTTGTCAACCCTAGCTTGCTTCTTCAGACTGAGTTCGTCTGGAGGGGCAAGAGTGGCTCGAGCCCCACCAGCCCAATGTAATGTGTATTGGACTTGAAAAATTTAAATGCGCATGCTCAGAGTGTTTCTCTGTTGTTATTTTGCTTCCTGGTGGGGCTGGCCCCATCGGGACCGCCATGGACATATATGGTTCGTTCCACTACAGCATAATGTGTGTGGCGCGCGTGATGAGTCATGACTCGAGTGACCTCATCCTCACCTCATGTGCGCCACGCGAAAAGTCCGGTAGCGAAGAAGAGAAGGAGAAGGATAACTTTGCTAACAAACATGTCGGAGGCACACAAACGAAAACGAGTCGACAACATGAATGAGGTAGTTCATCTGTTGGAGCACAGATTTGAGACCCTTAGTCTGGAGGAAAAATTTGAGGTAAAACGCCTTGGTCCCCACCATCCAAGGGATTTTGGCATTAGCCAAACCGCTGGCAAAAACATCCGTGCATTTAATGCGGAGTGAAAAAAAAAAAAATATATATATATATATATATATATATATTAATTATTAAAAGAAAATAATAATAAAAAATATTAGCCTAGCCCCACCTGTTTTTTACATGTAGAAACGCCACTGTCGCCTTGTATGTGTAATGTCAATCATCATCCTTCAACTTCAAGAAATAACTATTAATCACATGTTGTATCTGTTAACTGATCTGAGATCTACCACTATTTGTAGTATGAATGAGATGTATGTAATGTATTATATGTAGGCCACACCCCCTTTTTGTGTTTGTCATGGCCCCCTAGCATAAGCTTTAGGTAGCTTCTTTTGGGGACCAGTTCACATGCATGGACACTTCTTGTCCCATGTCCACGAATCATGTATGTGTATAAAATGTGAATAAAATTCAATTCAAATTCAAATTCAAATTCAAATATTACTTCTATATATTGCAAATATGTATGTATATCCAGAACAATTGAAGAGCAAAACAATTACATACCAACCATTTGGAATGGCCCATCATCACTATATTCAAGATAACTTTCTATTCTCCCAGCCTTAGTCATTAGAAACGAGCTGAAGGTTTTAATCAATGCCTTGCACGTACCCAGTGAACAGGAGGACCCACAGTGAATGAAAGGAGTCCCCTTGGAGCAGAGGTTTGAGAAGGCCTTCTGTTCCTCAGTGTCCATCGTGTTCAGCCACCTCCTGTCTGTCAGCACTGAGCCCGTCTGTCCTCAACTCGGTTGAGGACAGAACATGCTCCTACTACTGAGCAAGGACGTTTGTACAAGCCATGGCTTCAGATTATGAAGGGGATTCATAATCTTACGCCGACCAACAACAGAAGGAAACCGTTACGGCAGCAAAACACGTAAACACACTATTCAACTATTCAAGAGGAATGCATCAGGATTAAATCTATCTCTGAACCTAACTGGAGCAGAACGCTGTCTGGAAGAGGAGGACCGTACTGTACTACATACATTTCTTAAAGAGTTACAGTACCTCTACCATCGTAATATCCCTCCCCCTGCTGTGGACCACATTGAAGCCAGAGCAGAGAGACGCTAGCCCACACCCAGAGGATTATACCCAGAGAATGGGACCCATTTGCATTGCGAATGAAAGTGGTATTTAAAGCAGGATAACATGCCCTTCAAATAACTTCTGCTGCAGAGAAATCCCAGGTGGCTCTCGCTGGTAAAACAGTGATAATGAAAGAGAGCGGGGACACATGAAAGAACAGAGTTCCCCGTTCCTGTACAGACACGCTGGTCACAACCACTTCATGGAGGATCAGTGGACCAGAGCGGGGACAGAGACAAGGCAATCACTGCCTCCGAACGGGACCATGTTGTGCCCGGCCACACAGGGGAGCTGCTGGTGGACTCGGAAGGCATCATGTGTTGACCGGGATGTCCTGGTGCTGTCTGGGGGGGGAGTCTGGAGATCCTCTCTCTGTGTGTGGGTGTGTGTCTGTCCCTTGGTGTAGAGACAGTGTGTGTGTGTGTGTGTGTGTGTGTGTGTGTTCAAGTGCAATAGCTTTTGTTTTTAAGAGAGAGGGCTTCAGGAATGGGATTATATTTAAAAAGATTTATTGTTCATAAGATTGATCTTTGGATTAGTCGAGAATAAGGATACCGTTTCTGTTCATATAAAATGAAACAGGTGATGTGGAAATCCAAAAATATTGATTGGATTTAAGTGTTTTCATTAAAATATGTGATTTTATTTTATTTATACAGAACATAACCTCTAATCTTGGTTAAAGAGAGCTAAAACAACAAAACAACTACACAAAACACACACACACACACACACACACACACGCACACACACACACACACACACACACACACACACACTCTCACACACAAACACTCACACAGACACACACGCACACACGGTTTGACCCTCTGATTGTCCAAAGGTGACAGTCCCCTACATCTTAATGATGCAGTGCATGTGCACTTTCGCATTTTTCTACATACGGTTCACGGCAAAACAAATCAGTATGCCAGTTTAGTTCGCTCTTCCACTGAACAAGATATCTTTCATTCATTATTGATGCTGCGGCGCGAGAGGAGCTCTCCCCTGAAGGCGTGCTAGGATTCCCATAGCCGGGCTCGGCATCAAAGGCTTCCCTATAATCTAGTCTTCTCCTTCTCCCTCCGTTCAGTGTCTCTCCTCGTCACAACGCACCCTCCGTCTCCCTCGTTTAGCGCTGGGCTTTGCCCGCCCCGTCCCTCGCACTCATTTAATTATGTTATCACAGAATAATAATGCACTCCCTGACAGGGGCTGCTCACAGAGCTAACAGTGCGATCAAGTGGCTCACAAGCTGCGGAGAGAACCCAGACACTATGGCAGGAGGAGGGAGAGGACGCACAGAGAAAGGTTTCAATGTACATGAACATCGCTCCCCCTGTGTGAACACAATAGGGTAAGATGAATACATGTGAAATATATAAATGGAATGTAAGAATATTAAACAGCAAAATGTAGATGTTTGTGTGTGTGTGTGTGTGTTACATTATTCCACTGACACAGATGAGCGTTGACACAACCCAGGGGTCTGGCTGCATGGCCTGATGGACCCCCTCATTGGATCCACTAGTAAGGACCCTGCAGTAGTCAGTGTGCTAACAGGCCGTTCATAGAGGTGTCCCACCAGGCACTGGGTCCAAGTCCAAACTAGTGAAAACGGGTCTTTAGCCACTACTCTCAGACCGCCGAGGCACACTCCAGGAGACACACTAGGAACCATGTTGAAGATCAACTAGAGCATCTATACTAGACTGCACGGTCAGGGTGGGGGGGGCCAGGTCAGGACCGGAGGGGGCGGGGGGGGGGGGGGGGGGGGAGCGGGGTTAAGGAGAGAACCAGCGGACCAGCGAGTCCTGCGTGTCTCTGTGGTCGAATGTGTCGTCTCCAGCGTGTGGATGGGTGGGGGCTCCTCAGTGAGGGGGGGCTGGCTCCAGCGTGTGGATGGGTGGGGGCTCCTCAGTTTAGCGCTGGGGGGCTGGTTTATACAAACATGTTCCACATCAACAACGCAGCAACAGGGAGTGAGTGCCTTTGTAACAAGGCTGATTTATTTTCTCCATCCCTGATGGTATTTTGCCCCCTACTGACGGTTAGGAGGAAACACACCAGTGGACCAGGACTGGACCACAGCGGACCGGGACTGGACCACAGTGGACCGGGACGGGGACTGGACCACAGCGGACCGGGACTGGACCACAGCGGACCGGGACGGGGACTGGACCAGAGAGGGGTTCAGCTCCACACACTGGATCGAGACGGGGACTGGACCACAGCGGACTGAGACGGGGACTGGACCACAGAGGGGTTCAGCGGACCAGGATGGGGACCGGACCACAGAGGGGTTCAGCGGACCAGGACGGGGACTGGACCACAGAGGGGTTCAGCGGACCAGGACGGGGACTGGACCACAGAGGGGTTCAGCGGACCAGGACGGGGACTGGACCACAGAGGGGTTCAGCGGACCAGGACGGGGACTGGACCACAGAGGGGTTCAGTGGACCAGGACGGGGACTGGACCACAGAGGGGTTCAGCGGACCAGGACGGGGACTGGATCACAGAGGGGTTCAGCTTCAGCAGGACTGGGACTGGACCACAGAGGGGTTCAGCTTCAGCAGGACTGGGACTGGACCACAGAGGGGTTCAGCTTCAGCAGGACTGGGACTGGACCACAGAGGGGTTCAGCTTCAGCAGGACTGGGACTGGACCACAGAGGGGTTCAGCTCCACACACCGGACCGGGACGGGGACTGGACCACAGCGGACTGAGACGGGGACTGGACAGAGGGGTTCAGTGGACCGGGGGGACTGGATCACAGAGGGTTCAACTCCACACATCGTTTGCTCACTTTGTTTGTTTACTCTTTTTTTAAGGGCTATAAATCAAACAGAGGTCTGAAGAAAAAACGATGCATGAGATAAGTATTAATTAAGTCTAAACATGAAAGCAGAAGAAGAAAAAAGGCCCATGGATTTAAGAGGATTATTAATGCATGCCTACTGCAGGCTACTGCATCTCAGAGGTCCGTCCTTTGATATCTTCACTCATTAATACTGCAGTCCCACTAACGCCTAATCACCACATGCACTGGCTCTATGTGGACCAGGACTGCTCTAGACCAGGACTACTCTAGACCAGGACTACCCTAGACCAGGACTACTCTAGACCAGGACTACCCTAGACCAGGACTACTCTAGACCAGGACTACTCTAGACCAGGACTACCCTGAGACCCCCTCAGAGGACCATCATGCTCTAATTATAATTAGGTTGGATCCAGTTTTTGCGCAAGGAAATGTGATTGTGCAGAACAAATGTGTTAAAACACACACACACACACACACACACACACACACACACACACACATCCCACCCCCACACACGCACGCACACAGACACACACAATAAAAAGAGAAAAAGAAGACAGAAGAATATGTGACAATGAGACAATGTGAGTTTGGGCGTTGGTTGCCTTTCTTCTTCTCAAGGTTCAGCAAGATGAACATCAAAGGGTTTAAACAGCAGCATGAAGAGCATGGGAAATGAGCTTTATAGAGGAAGGCCAATGTGCTGCAGGAGATAGAGAGAGGGGGGGAGAGGGGAGAGAGAGAGGGGGAGAGAGGGAGGGGGGAGAGAGAGAGGGGAGGAGAGAGAGGGAGAGAGAGGGGGGGAGAGAGAGAGAGAGAGAGGGGGAGAGACAGAGAGAGACAGGGAGAGAGAGAGAGAGACAGGGAGAGAGAGAGGGGGGGAGAGGGAGATACAGGGAGAGAGAGAGAGAGAGGGAGAGAGAGAGACAGGGAGAGAGAGAGAGAGAGAGAGAGAAAGACAGGGATAGAGAGAGAGGGGGGGAGAGGGAGAGAGAGAGGGGGGGAGAGAGAGAGGGGGGGAGGGAGAGAGAGAGAGACAGGGAGAGAGAGAGAGAGGGGAGAGAGACAGAGAGAGAGAGAGGGGGGAGAGAGAGAGACAGGGAGAGAGTGGGAGAGAGACAGGGAGAGAGAGTGGGAGAGAGACAGGGAGGGGAGCTGTGAGGGTTCCCTCTTCCTCACACAGTAGCGTGGTTCCTACAGCCTCAGACGAAGTTCCCTAACTGGCCAGAAGAGGCTTAGGAAGCGGATCAGTGGAAGGAGGAGGAGACAGACATGTGGACAAAGGCTTCCTCCAGACGACGCTGTCTCCATCGTCCTCCAACAACGAGGCAGACTCACACCGCGCTGCCACGGCCAAATGCTTTTTGCCAAACTGGCCAAACAAGCTGTGTTTTCTCACATGAGAATCGTCAATGTGTAGTGTGTGAGAGTGCATTGGGATTTACTCCTCAGAGGCCATCATCCCCTACCCTAAAGTAGAATAGAAAGCAACTGCGTGATGAGTCCATCCACGCCACCCTCCACTCAGATCTCACAGCGGCTTAGGATCCAAATCATCATCATCATCATCATCATCCTCAGCATCATCAGCATCATCATCATCGTCGTCTTCCTCACATATTGTGTCATTAGGAGGTGGAGGAGGAGGTAGAGGAGGAAGAGGGGGTGGAGGAAGTAGAGAAGAGGAGGTCAAGGAGGTGGAGGAGGTAGAGAAGTTGGAGGAGGTGGAGGAGGAGGTAAAAGAGGTGAAGGAGGAGGTGGAGGAGGCTTAGAAGAGAAGGTGGAGGAGGTGGAGGAGGTAGAGAAGTTGGAGGAGGTGGAGGAGGAGGTAAAGGAGGTGGTGGAGGTGAAGGAGGCTGAGAAGAGGAGATGGAGGAGGTGGTGGGGGTGGAGGAGGCTGAGAAGAGGAGGTGGAGGAGGTAGAGGAGAGGGGGTCAAGAAGGTGGAGGAGGTGGAGAAGGGAGACGACGAGGTGGAGGAGATGGAGAATGAAAGGAGGGTCGTCCGTTCTCTCCAAGACTTTGTGGTGGAGGATCGATGTTCCACGACAGATTCAGGAGTCTGTAATGTATTCACTGTGCATTCAATGGTTGACATTTAATAAAAAATAAGTAATTTACCTAAAATAATAAAATATAATTGGGAAATGATAGTCAATTCTACTTGAATGGAAACTTACCCACATCGAGTACCCGGTCCTAACATCTCTCCATCAGTAACGTTTGACGTCCAAAGTTATTTCTGCAGACGAGTCGCGCCTCGTTGGAGTCCTGCCGCCTACAGCCTCTGAGCAGAGAGAGGAGGCGCCCCATGTCGCGACCCGCGGGAAGGTGAAGTCCTGTCGCGACCCGCGGGAAGGTGAAGTCCTGTCGCGACGCGCGTAAAGGTGAAGTCCTGTTGCGACCCACGGGAAGGTGAAGACCTGTCGCGACGCGCGTAAAGATGAAGTGCTGTCGCGACGCGCGTAAATGTGAAGTCCTGTGTTGCGATGCGCGTAGAGGTGAAGTCCTGTGACACGGGACGACCTGCCGACACGCAGCGCTGCTGCTGCTGAGAGCGAGCGGCTGATATGGGTGCGGGTCACGCGCACGGCTGGGTGAGGTTGGGGTGGCGCGTAGCAGCAGGGTAGAATTTCTTAGCATCATAAGTTCGTACATTAAATGATCCCTGACATGATCTGCCGCATAGACAATAGTTGGGTCGTTAGTCGGAGGAGTCACATGATGGTAACGTGGTCAGTTTAACCTGTGATGATACGATGATCACGTGGACCAGAAAGTATTTTTTCAATGGTCTATTCTATGTATTGAAATGTATTGAAGTCTATCTTACACCAATATATGTTTGCCTGCCTGGAGTTGGTTTAGCTTACACAGAACAGTCATTATTGTTCAATTCATAGCTATAGACTATATTGTATATATTGTTCAAGATTAAGTTTTATTGTCCCAGCTGTCCCATAGTGGACAAACACACACACACACACACACACACACACACACACACACACACGCACACATGCACACACACACACACACACACACACACACACACACACACACACACACACACACACAAGGGGGCCCTCCTCCCCAGGGTCCCCTCCTTACCAGGGGCCCCTCCTCACCAGGGGCCCCATCCTCTACAGGAGCCCCCACCTCACCAGGGGCCCCTCCTTATCAGGGGCCCCTCCTCACCAGGGGCCCCTCCTTATCAGGGGGTCCCTTTTAATCAGGGCCTGTAGAGCAGCAGGAGCAGTGAAGATGAACACTCAGATCAGCTTTGATCTCAAACCAAAAGAACAAAAGAGTATTTCTGAGTGAACACTGAACAGATCTGGCCCCAGGGGGGCTGCTAAGGTCAGGGTTATGTGTGTGTTTGAGCGGTGATTCAACGTGTCCCATGGCTGTCCATCGACCTAACCTCCATAGTTCAAGGCGTAGAACAAAGAACCTATGGACATGGACATGAATCAAATGATGCTTGGCTTGACTGCACTGAAGCCATGCATTCATAGAGGGCCTATGAGACCTTCAGCGGCCCACACCCTGCCTGAGGCCCAGCTCAGAACCCTGACCAGCTCCACATCCTGGGAGCTGGGAGCACAACTGAAACCCATCCCACCAATCAGCAGCAGACAGGGGCGGGGGCCCACACTACATCCCAAGACAATCAAAGTAGAGAAGATGGTGAAGCTAAAACACTGAACAGATCAAATAGATAGAGGCACATAACGCAGCACTAAAGCTAAAGATCAATAAAATAAAAACATTAAATTATAATTAAAGGGATATTACCCTTGTTGCACATGCATAGTTCCCCAGACAGGAGCGTCCGTGAGTCCTGGACAGGCTGTGGTTCTGACAGAGGAGGGAGACTCACCATGAGTCCTGGACAGGCTGTGGTTCTGACAGAGGGGGGGACTAGACTCATCATGTGTCCTGGACAGGCTGTGGTTCTGACAGAGGGGGGGACTAGACTCATCATGTGTCCTGGACAGGCTGTTGTTCTGACAGAGGTGGGGGACTAGAACTCCACCTAGATGTCCTCCCGCTAGTGATTGGAGCATGGAAAGGAGGCCATGTTCATCAGCTCGGGTCCCCTGTATCCGTGCCCTACTGAGCAGGAAGCAGACATGTTGTCCCTGACCACTTTCCTGTCTGATCTCGGTTACCCAGAAATCCGTGCTGTGCCCTGAGTCCTATGTGCGTTCTTTCCTCCAGAGGCGGTGAAAAATGGGATGGAGAGTAATAGTTGAGGTTGTGGACTCTCTGTTTCCTTATCGCTCCCGTTTTCATGCTGAGCTGTGCAATAACGAGGGCATCTTTGTTCCCGCGGACCTCCGGTCCATCAGTCTCCTGCTCTGACGTCTCCATCAGCCAAGTGGAGGTGGAACCATGGGCACAAACGTACCGTTAATGCTGTCCAGATGGCTAGAAGGATTTGGTCATAAAGTAGGAAACAGTCCCAATACAAAGATCAGATACCAAAGCTATTTACAATTTCTTTTTTTTTATAAATGAATACAAATATTATTTAATGAATATAAATATAAACAGGATTTGTGTTATTTGGACATATAGATTTTGTTGGATCTGTTTTATACAGAAGGATAATCATGGAAAAGTTTGATGTGACAATCATTATTCTGTAATGACCCTGAACTGAAAAGGGGCTGGATTAGAACTGGATGGATGGATTGATACTAGTTCAATAGGGTCCCCACTCAATACTGACAATGGACAATCCCCTACTGAAATAAATATTTTATGTCCTATGGGAATGCCAACACAATCTTTTCTAAAGTTGTTATTTGCTGAAAGACATTTCTTCTCAAATGTTTGATATTGGTGCCAGTTGTAGGCTATTAATGGAATATAGGACAAAGTGTGTCTTACAGTGTTTATAGTAGAGTGGTATATCTGATTGTACATTCAACCTATCTGATGTTTGCACCCAGAGTAGACCAAAGGACAAAGGTTATAGTTTAATTGCCACCGTTAACGTCTCAGTTTGACCCATCAGGCGTGTTTAATCTAGAGTCATGAGGCCCTGACCTGCTCAGCTCAAGCATCCCCAGTGCATCACAGATGTATTCCTGTTTGTTTGTTGCCAGCACTAGTTGGTAGATATGCACTGAACGCAGGTGCTAATACAGATTCATGCTGTTTGTCTCCTGACCCTCTATTGACTCCCAAGCAGCACCATGGTTACCAAGGTGCTGTGGGGATGGATTTTTTTCCACACCATTAAAAATCCCCAACATAATTACAAAAAGTATTATTTGCCTGGGGAGGAGAGCAGCAGCAGCAGCGGATCAATCTGCCTTCCCCAGCCCCGCTGCACACACTCAAACTCATTCGCTGAATATGACAATTGAAGTTATCATCCCTGTGGTTGGAAGACCACCTTTTCTTATTATTTCATACCCCAGCACATATTTAGAAGATCACATCAGATTTTTTTCCCCGTCCACAAAAATGTAAAGTCAGCAAGCCAGGGCCCAGTGTCTTTCATTTGTCAGCCTGATGGGCGTTGACAGCACAGCAGACCTTGCATGCTTTATATTTCACTCAGCTCAGTTCCCGCAGACACAGCAACGCTGCTTAGGTATTCCTCCTCTAGACCCAGCAGTGCTAATACCTGTGAATCACTCTCCACCTAATTCACCACTCTCGCTCAGCCGTGATGCTTACTGCAGTTGGTCTGTGCATGCGTGTGCGTGTTCCTACATGTGTCAGTGTTCAAAGTCGGTCTGCTTTCTGTAAAAGTTCTCACGTTAGCGAGCCTATTGGGTGTCTGATGGACTTTTATCTTTTGGACTGCATCCCAGTTTGTTAGTCATTAACTTCTTTGCCCCAGACACATCATGGCTGCTCTGTTTGTGTTGTTACAACAGTTAGTGAATGATACTGGAGTAAAGATAACCGCCAACTGAGAATATAATTAATAAATGACTTAGTCAGTTATTATCAAATGCAAGTAGGCTAAAGGCCTACTGCTAATAATACTTAGTGCTGCTGGAAGTGGAATTCTAGTTTTACTGACATTCTGTCTTTTAAATACATTTCCTAAAATACAGGTGTAGATCAATTGCAAGTGGAACCGTAAAACCCAAAATGATTTACGTGCTATTTATAGTTAGGCAGTCAAAACTAATCTTAAACTGTGAACCTAAAACTGAAAGAAATACCTTGGCCTATAAAGATTTTCTGGTTTGTAGTAAGCTATTAACCAAAATTGCAGTTAATCAGACAAAAAAAAAATTGCAAGTATTTTATTTGCGGAAGACTCACCAGGTGTAAATATGTGCGTAACCCAGATGTGCATAATTTATCTTGCAAGCAGTTGGTACCAAAGACATAGATACCGAATTATTACACCATATTGGAAAGGGCAAAGACAGGCCTCTACACAAATACAAGTAAACAGTGTAGCTGCAGTGACTCTGGATAAAAAGCACTATAACCAAAACATCTCAACGTCTCAACCGATATCAATTTGCCGTTTTAAGTCAAGGGTTGATCTATGTGGGGTACAATTATGACAAGGGTTTTAATATGATGTATTATTAATATAAAAACGAATCATGGAAATTGTTTGAGAAATGTAAACATAATAATGCTTTTAATATATAAAAAACGTAGGTTCCCGTTAACTTGTATGTGTTTAGTGTGTTCAGCAGCACAGGTAAAGAAACCACACGCACTTCAGCATTTCTACAGTAGTATAATAAAGACCTAGGTGTTACAATACAATAAAGACCTAGGTATTACAATACAATAAAGACCTAGGTGTTACAATAAAGACCTAGATGTTACAATACAATAAAGACCTAGGTGTTACAATACAATAAAGACCTATGTGTTACAATAGAATAAAGACCTAGGTGTTACAATACAATAAAGACCTATATGTTACAATACAATAAAGACCTAGGTGTTACAATACAATAAAGACATAGGTGTTACAATACAATAAAGACATAGGTGATACAATAAAGACCTAGATGTTACAATACAATAAAGACCTATGTGTTACAATAAAGACCTAGGTGTTACAATACAATAAAGACCTATGTGTTACAATACAATAAAGACCTATATGTTACAATACAATAAAGACCTAGGTGTTACAATACAATAAAGACATAGGTGTTACAATAAAGACCTAGATGTTACAATACAATAAAGACATATGTGTTACAATAAAGACCTAGGTGTTACAATACAATAAAGACCTAGATGTTACAATACAATAAAGACCTAGATGTTACAATACAATAAAGACCTAGGTGTTACAATACAAAAATACCTAGGTGTTACAATACAATAAAGACCTAGATGTTACAATACAATAAAGACCTAGGTGTTACAATACAATAAAGACCTAGGTGTTACAATACAATAAATACCTAGGTGTTACAATGAAGACCTAGGTGTTACAATACAATAAAGACCCAGGTGTTACAATACAATAAAGACCTAGGGGTTCTAATAAACCAGAGCGAGGTGACACTGCTCCGTGTGACTCAGGTACGGTACGTTTTGATAGTTTTCTACTTTTCATTCTATTAGCTTCATAGTCTTCTGTGTGTACTTGGTGCATTATAATTATTCTTTGACCCTTGGTATTTAAGCCAAATAATATGGGGTTCAATTCTATAATTGAAGGGGTTGTGTTATTGAACAGTTACCAGCCAGAGGTCTCCTGTGTTTGAAACGTTACATCAAAGTATTTTGTGATGGGGAGGAGGGAGGACACATGTTTACATAACGCTAGAGGGACGCTCCTCTAGATCTACAACCCCAATCTCCTGTTAGAGCGGGGCCACAAGGACATGGCTGTCACGAGCACACAGATTATGGGAGGATTATGGGAGATGATATCATGGCAAAGGCATTTGAGAAACAAGCACTCCCCCTAGTGTGTGAACGTTGGACTGTGGCACACACACACACACACACACACACACACACACACACACACACACGCACGCACACGCACACGCACACGCACACACACAGGCACACACATTTTGGTACAGTTCAAATAAGCTTTAATTCTCAAATCAAGCACAACATATAGCCATACAGCCATTTGACACTTCAGTAAATTTAATTTGATTAAATGTATATATTTTTAGGGTTCTTCTTTATAACGTATTTGGCAAATGACCCAACCAAGTCTTACCAGCTGCCGGCTAAATAATCGCTAGGTGGCAGCATATGTATTTTTTATATTGAAACCATTTTCTGTTGGCTGTAAAACAAAAGACCATTAATGACCACTGCAATATATTTTGCCTACAAAATAGATGATGGATTAAACAAATACACATATGAACCACACCCATTCTGCATGTCTTCCTCTAAAACGTTTTAATTCCATATATGTTATAATAAACCAATACATAATGGTCTAGTTAGTGTAATACAATTGTAATGAACATTAACACCCGACTTGGATACCTTGGAACTACCTTGGATGATGCAGGATTGTCTTCCTTTGCTCAAGAAGTCAATTTAAAAACACAAATGATTTAAAGAATGAATCTGTGACAGTTTCCAAAATATTTTGGGGCTACACAGGGGCTACACAGGGGAAGATCTAAAGGGACCATGGACCTCCCTCTGCATTCAGCCCACATCGCTTCTCTGCAGTAACCTGATAGCAGGCATGATGCTGCCCTGGGGGAATCTGGGCATCTTGGCTCTTAGTGTGGATGACAAACAAACCTTCTGGCCAGGTGGACCTTATGACACACACATTAAAGTGCATATTCATCAGCATAATGACTCATGGGCTTCTTTAATAGATGAAACCCCTGCTATAACTGGATTGCAATTGAATTAATTTTTTTTGCTACGGTAACGGAAGATGTGAGCAAAAATATGATGTATTATTTAAGATTTTGTCCCAAATTGGGATAAATAAATGCAATCAAAATAGAGAAGATGGTGGAGCTAAAACACTGAACTGAACTGAAAACATTCAATTATAATTAAAGGGATATTAACCCTGTTGCACATCCCCAGACGAGAGAGTCTGTGAGTCCTGGACAGGCTGTGGTTCTGACAGAGGCGGGGGACTAGACTCACCATGTGCCCTGGACAGGCTGTGGTTCTGACAGAGGAGGGGGACTAGACCTCCACCTAGATGTCCTCACGCTGGTGACTGAAGCATGGAAAGGAGGCCATATTCATCAGCTCGGGGTCTGTATCCGTGCCCTACTGAGCAGGAAGCAGAAATTTTGGAACAGTTGTCCTTGACTACTTTTGAATTTAATTAATTTTTTTAGCTATGGTTTGCAAACAGAAGATTGCAGTGTTTTTCTGTGTCCATCATAATCCTAGTTACTGCACTATGGTATGGGTTCGTAGGCTGCTATAGTGATACTGCAGAAACATAAGTCAATTACTAATGAGTTGATTGAAAGGGATGTATTTATGAAATATTGCTAATCAATCAATTTCTTAATATAAAAATATTATATATTTATCATACAACCAAATCTATATCTTAGAAAATATTTTTCTTCACTTTGTTTCACTGACAAACAGTGCAGCCATGGCGTCCCTAAGATATCCTTTCCTTTTGATGAAACGCACACACAGTGAACCTGACACAGAATCTGCAAAAAACAGGGCTGTTTTCTGTGTTTTTTTTGAGGATGCCGTTTGTAAAACTAGACATATATCAAAGCATATATCAAAATGTAACTCATGTTAAAAATCTCCATGATACGTTACAATGTTCTGATCCCGAAAAGATGTTCTTCATTGTGTCCCTGATCCTTATTAATTTGCTTTCTTTTTACACCCATGGAGAACCAACAATGCAAATGCTAACAGCAACTGCATTCATTGATAATAAATGTGAGTACATTCATGACCCCTCCGCTCCATTGCCCCTTTATAGTAGCAGGCCATGAGCTCTCAGTGCTGCGGTGAACCTCCGCTTACCTGCTGCATCGACCCGGTGACAACATGTGTGTGTGTGAGCCCTGGTCCGGGGCTCTGTGTTGATTCTAACACTGGCTGACAGCTCACAGAACCAAATACCTTGGTTGCAGCAGGGAAGGCGCACTCTAGCGCTCCAAGATCCTTTATTTATGGGTGGAGGGGATGGAGCAGAGGTGAGGTTCAGCCGCTCACCAAGGCGAGGTTCAGCTGCTCCCTTCTTTCAGCTCTCTTTCAGTTTGCATGGCAACTTAAATCACCTCAATGGGGACTGCTTCAGACTCATATAGAGGCAATGTTCATGAATGTATTGATTGCAATGATCATAACCCCTAGATTAGTAGTAGCACATTGAACAGAATGCAAATATACAGAATATGGTCCAGTCCGGTCCAGTTCAGGTGCCCTCCCAGCAGAGTGGTCCAGTCCTTTCCAGTCCACCATCACTCCCTCCTCCTGGATGGGAGTCACTAGTGTCTAGAGAAGATGATCTTGAGGTAAGTAGCGTCTCATCTAAAGGTTCTGAGGATCTGCCATTCAAGACAACAACTGGCCTATTGTTCTCATCCCCACCCAAGTTTTTTCATACACTGTTACCCTGAGCCCTTTTCAGCCAAAATAATGGCAATGCATTTTATTTAGAAAAGTGTAGAAAACATTGTTGAAAGTGGAAGAAATATGGTCTACGTGCACCATAATGCACCTCCTAATCTAATCGGTCGACATGTTACACCTGTTTTCGCGTTTCCTGGCGGTTGTGGTTATGGCTGCACTAAACGGTTTGCTGCAACGAGACTGATGCGTTTTAAGATGACATCACTAGTATAGAGCATGTGCATGACGGAGCACGGGCAAAGCAATGTTGTTGATACTTAAACTAAGTAGGCCTATGTACACTTAGTGTTCTCAATTAAAACTTAATGAGAGGCGCCTGCACAAACTGTATGTGAGATTGACCCATAATCAGATCCAATCCTAAATATATTTATTATACTCAAAGGGCTACTGATTAGGGTCAGTGAAGCTGTCAGCATTTACGGTTAGGCTGTTGAGGAGATGTTCTCCTGGATGTGTTGAAGGTGCTATAGAGGGCTCAATTGAGAGAAAGAAGGCTTGAAACGCTATATATGTTCCCAGGAAATACTGGCAAGATGCTCAGGACATTCCATTCGGCAGTAGCAGAGGAGGTGGAGCTAAGGTCTGGCAACCAGAGGGTTGCTGGTTCAATTCCCAGCTCGACCTCGTACCCGACCTGCTCCAAACGAGCCTCTCCCTGGCGTGGTGCAGTCTGCCCTCAGGTGAAGGCCCTGCTGACAGCAGGCTAGATAAGCCCTGCAGCAATGAAATCCATTGACCAATGTAATGAAAAGTGTTGGATGTTATAGTTCAATGTTTAAACTGTATTACTGTATTTACCATGTGGTTATTCTGCATGGGAAGTGGGAACCACTCATGACAGATGAAGTATGGTTACACACTGCCATTGGCAGCAGTGTGGCATGATTATTGACTTATTTTTTATTATCTTAAAAAATATTTATTTAAGATAAAAAATAAAAGCTGGTTTGATTTTTCTCTTATTTCTTTCATTGAAAGAAATCCAGATAATGCTAAACATTAAAAAGTAAAAGCCAAAGGCTTCAGATGCATGCATGTAAACAAGTTCTAGACATGTCACGCGAGACAGCTCCACGGTTGAAGGGCGAGGCTTGTTGGCTCTTGAGATCAGCTCTGATCCGCCGAGCTGCGTCCCGTACTGCACTGGTTCTGGGATCCATGTTCAAGTTTCCACACTGAGATAAGGAGCTCTCGGAGCGGCTCAGCACCTCCTCCACGCCACAGGTCACTCCAGGACGAGTCCTGCCAGGTAGCGAAGACCTCAACCCGGTTAGTCCACCAGGTTGCGGGGATCTCTACCCGGGTTGGTCGTCCAGGTAGCGTAGATCTCCTCCCCGTTAGTCCTCAAGGCAGCGGGGACCTCGTCTCGGTCGGTCCTCCCGGTAGCGGGGACCTCCATACGGCCGACCACCAGGACGGATTCACGGGCGGCGGCGCGACCGCAGATCCTCTCTGGCCACCAGCTGGTTCTGCATATGCGGTATGTTGTTGCTCTTGTTTCTTCACTAGTCTCGGTTCCGGTCCCGGTCCCTAAACAGAGTGACGACCGTGTGCACACATCGCCTTTTACTATGAATAGCATATGATCGCATTGCATCATATTAGTGTATTGAGGATTAGTTTAGCGAGTTGATTTATGGGCCCAAGTTGTTGTGTTGCTGGCAGCGTCGTGTTCACCAGTTAATGGAGGCTGCTGAGCTCTGGTGCATTTCTCAAACTTTAGATCATTATGTTCATTCCTCTCTTATGTAAGATCACTTAACACGTTGTGTACGATCACTTAACACGTTACATACGATCACTTTACACGAGCAACACACACACCGGAAGAATAACATGTCTGTAAGAAGAGTTTGGTCAATTGTGTTTAGTTCTCGTATAACACGACTGTAATATATAAGCTGAAGTCCAACCCAAGTGGTTTACTGTGTTATGTCGACATTTGCTGTAGGGTTTAGCAGCGGTAGCTCATACAGGCTGTTGGAAAATGCATTGACTATGTGGAGCGAACAATTTTATCGGCGGTGGATCAGTTATATTGCGCTTCGCGTTGTTTGTTGGACTTGGTTGTCTGCTTGGACTCGCCGTAGAAGGCACTTGAGGACACGGACGGTCCAGTCCAGCAGGGGAGCTCAGGTCAGCCCGGCGGAGGGACCAGAGTCCAGCAGGGGAGCTCAGGTCAGCCCGGCGGAGGGACGAGAGTCCAGTAGGGGAGCTCAGGTCGGCCCGGGGAGGGACCATAGTCCGGCAGGGGTCTGTCACGACGTCACGCCGCTGCTCAGCGGGACGCCACGAACGTTTGTAGATTGATTCATTGAATCAAGTTCAAAAGCACCTCTAATGACTCTGTTGAAACTTGTTGCACTACCCTTTGTATCCTACTGTCAGTCCCACCCACACATGTCACATATCCTCTCCCAGTCTACCGTCTGAAATGCGCATCCCACCTTGCTGCTGATGATGGAAACTGATTGTCCGTGCTTTCTTTCTGGAAACCTGCCTCGTGTGGCACTTATGGTTTCTGCATTAATATTATGGGATTAAGACTAACTGGTGAATTCCAAGGACCAAGGACTCCAGGACCTCAGATTTGGTTTGACTGTATTAACAGAACCAAAGTGATCCATTTGGAACTGTCTCAACTCTGAGGCCTACACTATATAGGCCTACAGTAACTAGATGTTGTGTTTGAGCCCTGACCACCTTTTGTCTAATATCTATATCCTGTTTCTTGCAACACTTTACTTGGTTCAGTTCTACTGTGTTGCCTTATGATTATGTAATCTCCTGATAATAACCCTATACTAGCCTGTGTAGCATTAGCCATGTCTGTATATGGGCCTATGTGAACCTTTTTAAATAATTCAAAATCCATTTGGTTCTTTATTCATTGTCAGGGCCCAGGGCATTCACTGTTAATAGTTATGGTCACTAAATATACTATTATATCCTTAATGTAACGCGTGCGATTTGGCCGAATCAGTTCTTCACACTCCAAACCAATAGAGGCTACATATCAACCGGGGGTTAATCTTAACCCTAACC
Source organism: Micromesistius poutassou (assembly GCF_964030765.1). NCBI lineage: Eukaryota > Metazoa > Chordata > Actinopteri > Gadiformes > Gadidae > Micromesistius > Micromesistius poutassou. Next base: position 3,585,285 of record NC_140290.1, on the reverse strand, counting down.
CTGACTCTAACCCTAACCCGTACCCCACAATCCGAACCGCATAGCAACACATGGCTAACTTAGCAAACATGAAATGTCAGTAACGTTGTACCACCAGCCATGAACAAAGCCATACATATTCCATAACTACATAGTCATTATAGCGTTAACTGCTATTGACTTACAAGTCTAGAAAAAACGTTTCAAGTTCAGCATCAGACTTCATTCCTTTACCTGCCAAGAGCCGTCTCTAGCAGTGGAAAGCCATGCCAATGTGAACTCTTGTTTTGCTTCTATTTGTATCATTTACTTTATTTTGTATCATTGACCAGAGGTTGGATAACGTCCTCCAGACAGTGTTACTCTTTTCCTCTGATGTTGGACTGGGCGGACCGGACGCTTCAGGGAAAGTGAGCCTTTGAGGTACAAAGTGATATTATGAGACGTAATGGTGCTGGCTAGGCTAGCTGTTAGCTTAAGGAAATATCTGCAACACATTACATAGACCTATTTGACATTACGTCAAAACGGTTATTTCATACACATATTTGTAGTTAATTTGTGAATGTTTCTTAATGTATGTAACGCATACCTTCAGGGTGTTTACCTTGTGTTATGAGGTTTCCCTTGTATTTGTCTCTCTCATTCACATGGACTAGATTGTTTTTTTGCATCTGCGTGATTGATCACAGCTAATGATAACCAATGTTTTTCCAGCATGCAGTGTAAAGTCTTGTGTTGTGCAGGGTGGTGCCACCATCTTTAGGGAACAGAGTCAGGAACCCAGCTGTAGGGTCCCGCTGTTACAGGTGGCTCACCACTCAAGCTGCAGCAGAATGACTAAACAATGACTTGGGAGATAAGGGTTTGTTCTCAGCTGCTCACGGCCCATATTATTTTCCATCACAACACAACTGCCTGTATTGGATCAGTCACTGGCTCATGTTTGACTATGGTGCCAGGAATTTATATTCTACTGTATTCACCTCATAGCCAGTATGTAGTATTCTACTCTAATCACCGCATAGCCAGGATGCAGTATTCTACTGTATACAACTTCAGTAGAGCATTGCGTGTTTGATATTTTGAATACATTTTACACATTTATACACATTTTGACAGAACCGTTTGATTTGATATCCGGTAACTCATAGTTGGTTAAGGGGTAACTCGTTTCAGTTCAATGCTTTATTTTGAATTCCTTTCTTAGTATTGAGTTTCTTTGTCAAATGGCATTGGCAACAGAAGGTTGTTATTGAGTCAAAGACAATAGCCGTCTGTAGCTTATAAATATCAGCTATTCACTTAAAGGAAACCTCATTACTCTTGGTTAGCTTTCATAGGTGGCTGAGACAAACATTTAATTTACATTCTTCGTTTGTTTATTGGACAAGTTACCGCAGTATTTAAATTTTGTTCAAATGTAATGATATACTTATTTTGGTAAAAGTTATGGTCTAAGAGCAAATTGTACAAGGAATTGTAGGCAAAAGACAATGTAGAACAAATCCCACTAAATCCCTGAACAATATTTCCATATGTCACACATATATCACTATATATTTGTCTTCACGAAATACATCTACAGATACAATCATTATTGTTTACCTTTTTTACCACATTTGATGTGAAGCTAAACCATCACATCTTTTGAAAACATAGTTTAGTTGACAGTCAGTCACATATAACGTATAATACAGCAGTGCATATTTCTGACAGAATGAAGCAACGATGCAATTGATATTGAGGCATTGTTGATGTATACGTACTATGCTACGCTAACTGATTGGGAGAGTCCCTATAGTACTATACCTGCTATAGAGCCCTCACTCAGCCATGGATCAGGCTATAGTACTATACCTGCTCTAGAGCTCCCACTCAGCCATGGATCAGGCTATAGTACTATACCTGCTCTAGAGCCCTCACCTCAGACAGCCATGGATCAGGCTACTTAGCATAACGTGTCCCCATTGTTGCTGTATTGTGAATGAGGCAGTTAAACAGGACTGTGCAGATGATTATCATATCGCTACAGGAGTCTCTCCCTCAGCCATTACCCACCCAGTCTCATTCAGAAGGCTCTGGTGTCCAGTGTCTCCATTATGAAGTGGCCCGTGGGGTTGGATAGTGTAACTTCTTTATCTCCTTGATCACAGTAATCCTTTGAGTCTCTTAATCAATCGTGAGTCAATCGTGACGATTTAGCAGTGTCACTTTGGGCCTCCTCTGCTCTAATTTGGTTATGCGTGTATGGTACTTTTCAGTTCATATTCTCAAGTCATGATCACAAAAAAATTGTGTATGGCATTACATCAAAAACACAACTAGAAAGTTATCTGTTTGAATCATAGTTAGAAAGGTCACACTTTAAGTTGAACAAAGAGTTGTACAAAATGTAGAAACATTGAAATTAAATTCAAATAGTTGGTTTCACCATGATGTGTGACATTGATAAAACCCTGTATGAAAACCAATACCACGGCCCCAGTTCAGCCCGGGTGAGACAAGTTAGAGTTCAGACCTCCAGTCTCAATGGCAATCAAGGGATGTCTTCCTTGATTGACTTTCGGGATCCATCTTGCCTGTCAAACACACACACAGTCACTCAGTCACTCAGCTTGGTTTGCCAGTAATATTTCTCTTGCATGAAACACTGCACATCGCTTCAACCACCCAGTGCTCCCTTGACAGGTGCTCAGAGCCTGTGTTTCTAGAGCCAGAGTCAGAGCCTGTGTTTCTAGAGCCAGAGCTTGTGTTTCTAGAGCCAGAGCCTGTGTTTCTAGAGCCAGAGTCTGAGCCTGTGTTTCTAGAGACAGAGCCTGTGTTTCCTGAGCCTGTGTTTCTAGAGGCAGAGTCAGAGCCTATGTTTCTAGAGCCAGAGCCTGTGTTTCTTGAGCCTGTGTTTCTAGAGCCAGAGCCTGTGTTTCTTGAGCCTGTGTTTCTAGAGCCAGAGCCTGTTTTTCCAGAGCCAGAGCCTGTGTTACTAGAGCCAGAGCCTGGGCCTGTATTTCTAGAGCCAGAGCCTGGGCCTGTATTTCTAGAGCCAGAGCCTGGGACTTTGTTTCTAGAGCCAGAGCCTGGGACTTTGTTTCTAGAGCCAGAGCCTGTGCTTTCAGAGCCCGGGCCTGTGTTTCTAGAGCCGTTTCCTGCTGTGTTCATTTCAATGTGCTAATGATGTTCTGTTTAGTCCTGGTAGCCCAGCTGTTGCAGACTTCCCAGATGTTTGCCTACACTTGTCTCGTCCTCCTTTATGCATGTTGTCACTCAGCCAGCCGCTAGCTAGCCAGCGGTTTCCTTTAGCCGAGAGGAAGTGAAACATTAACGAGGAAAGGGAAAAGCTGGATGTCCTGAAATTATGGCTGCTAGATTGTATCTGCCCGTCTGGTCTTAATCCTGTGTATGTGTGTCTGTGTTTGTTTGTGGGTCGTATAGGATTGAGCTCCTATGGCTTTACCAATGTACAATGGGTCCAGGCTATTGTTTTAGCACGTTCCATTCAGCCCACACATCGTACCCTTTGTGTACCCTTTGTATACACTTTGGAATTAGTGATTGTTAAACATATTGGACTCTGTCATTCTAGTCCTTTGAGACCAAAAACTGTGTTTTTCCATTAATAGCTAAGAAGCATGACAGCAACATGGTTGGTGTCAGTTTGGAAATTTGCTTACTCACCATGGCTGTTCACACAGGTCACACAGGTCACTTTTTGTTCAGCCATTAGATTTTTCAGAGGCTTTCAAAGGGGAAATCCTGGTAATGTTCTTCTGAAAAAGTGGGGCTTTCAGGAAAAGCCCTGTTGAGCTAATCAGATTTGCAGTGATCAGAGTGTATGTAGTTTGAGTGAACTTCTATAGAGTACATCTTTTGGGCTTTGTGGAGGATAAGTTCAGTTCTTTGTCTTTTTCCTACTTGCTGAAGAGAGGGACATTCAGACCTGCATTGGCCACTAAAAAAGTATTCTTAAGCCCTGAATACTAAAGTAAGTACTAAAGAACCAAGGTAATATTAGCCATGGGATAAACCCTTATTATGCCTTCTGATCCAGCAGTGCATCCCTGTCTTGATAAGAGCTAGAGGAAAGGGAGTTCTGTAGGGCTGCCAGGGCCCTCCCAACACCTGTTCAAAGGAGATAAAATACAGTTTGTGTTCCAGAAGGTTTAGTCATAGAATGACTCCACTCTCCATCCCGTTGTTAGAACTTCCGTCAATGGCATATATATATATATATATATATCATCATAAAAAGCTTTGTTTTTGTGTGTGGCCACTAAAGGAAGAGCAATGTTTTGGATAGTAGAAGAATCTCTGAAGTGTGTTTGTATCCACTAAGCTCGATAAGTCGCAGTGATCCCAGGAAAAACAGTCGGTGGTGAGGGGCTGTGGGAGGCCGGCTCACTGGGAAAGCATACCAATGAGAAGGAGCTGGGGGGAGCCAAGAGGAACACAACACGAGGATGGTGAACCTTCATGGCTCGTTTGGCACTTGGCTATTCTCCTGACGTGTTGGGCCTCATCTTTCTACTAAGGGGCCACTCAACTATTATGTCCACTCAAGATCAGGACATTTCCTGCTCAACACATAGAAAAACCTGTGCAGACATTTAGTTAGAAACAACTTCACTAGAGTGTTACGTATTTGATATAGTTGAACATTGACAAACGTTTGATTCAAGTTCAAGTTACTTTATTTTGTACCCAGAGTTAGATTTTGTTTGCAGTATAGTCATAATAATACACACACATAGTAAAAGACATGGAGGAACATATCACGTCCAGATTGAAAAATAAAGTGAATTAAAACATGAATAGTAAATAGTAGTAAAACAACATAATAACTCAGTAAAATATTTAGGTTGAAAACTAAAATATGAATAAATAGAGTACAGCAATGAGTCATGATTTGAAATTTTGATGCTTTATTTTGAATTCCTTTCTTAGTATTGAGGTTCTTTGTCAAATGGCATTGGCAACATGAGCTCGTTAATGAACAGAAGACAATAGCTTTAAATGTAGGAGGGGCTGTTGAAAACTGGTTGGAATGCAGCCTAAGCATTCACTACTGACTCCAAAGGAAGTGCTCTGGTTGTATGAATGTCTGTAGAACGAGACAGCTGAACACACATGCTCCCTCTTCCCCATGGAGCCAGGCCGTTGCATCTTGTGGATCGCAGCAATGACCAGCAAATGTAACACGCAGAAATGAAGCGTGTGGATCTCTGTCTGAGTCTGTGAGCATGTGCAGTGGCATGTAAACACAGGTTTGTGTTTGTGGGCACTGTCGGAGAACACCATCTAGCCAGGGCCTTCATATGAAATTAATCGATTGAAGTGGCTCTCCAACTTACAACTTTCAGAACAGGCTCACCTCACAAGACAGGGTGAGTTCAAAAGGAACAATGAATGATTTACATCTCCACATGGACAACGTCAGCAATTAACCTAGGGTCTTAAGCTAAATATCAGCTATAAGCTAAATGGAATGGATACATTTTACTTCGATAGATCAATGAATCTACGATTTTGTTTTAGCCCTTAGCATTTATGTTCACCTTGCTCCAGGGTGAAGGCAGCAGCAGTGGAGCCAAGGACTCCAGTGCTTTCATCAAATGTTCTGTCGACACTTTTTACGTTGTCTTACACCAGTTAGTTTTTTAGCTTAGATGGGGAAATACTTTCAAGCTCGGACGTCATTGAATTATTCATATATCTATATCGAGAGAGAGAGAGAGAGAGAGAGAGAGTGCTCTGGCAGCTGTCTTGTCATCTATTTACTTATTTTTTGTGTCAACATCAGAGGTTGCGTGTCACTGGTATCTCCCTGGCAGCACACTGGTCACATTTATATGAAACGGAGCAGCATCTTACTATAAATATATCAATATGAATAATATGACAGGTTTCCAGTTAAATGGGGATATTGGTAGGGAACTACTTGGAAAAGAGGTAGATCCTGGATTGTGTTGTCAATAGATAACGTTACTGGTTGAACTGGTGAGCAGGATGCTGGGCTGTGGCCAGATATGAAGAGCTGTGTGCTCTTCATATCTGGAGGTAAACAGCCTGTGTGTTCCTATGTTTCAGTTGCTGGCATCTAAAGCTATTGTAAAGCTATATGAAGCTATACGGGTATTGGTATTGTGATGGGTCAATGGTAACATGCTGATCACGAGAGAATGGAAAGGGACCACAGTACCTTCTGATAGACACCATTAGTCATGACCATTTATTTAGTGCAATGTAGGGTTCTGTGTGGTTCTGGGATTTGGGTTCTTCACAGGCGTCGGCCATTGTTTTTTAAATGGCTGAACTGAACGTGGTTCATGCGTATCAAAATTTGGCAAATACACTGGTGGCCTGTTCAGTGTATTGATGATGGGGTCGGCTTAGCTCAGGAGGTAGAGCAAGTTGATGTGCAACTCGAAGGTTACTAGGTTGATCCCTGCCTCATGCGAAGTGTCCTTGAGCAAGACACCTAACTGATCCCCAAGAGCTTGCTGTTAACTCTGCCGTGAATGTGTGTGTATAATGTTTGTAAATTGCTTTGGATTAGAGTGTCTGCTAAATGGTAATGTTTCCATTAGGATTAAAGCATAAATTTGTTTCAACATGTTGACTGGCTGGTTTCTGGCATGCATTCTTTTGCTACATTTGTTCAAAGAATTTGTAACAAAATAATTGTGGTTTTGACCCCACCCCTACATGATGATACAACTTGCCACACCAGTTAGTTGTCACTACACAGGCCTAGTTAATTACCATTGTGTAAACATGCCACTGTGTGTGTGTGTGTGTGTGTGTGTGTGTGTGTGTGTGTGTGTGTGTGTGTGTGTGTGTGTGTGTGTGTGTGTGTGTGTGTGTGTGTGTGTGTGTGTGTGTGTGTGTGTTTATGTGCACCATAATATGTGTGTGGATGGTCGCTGGGTTATAGGCATTCAAATAATCTAGACAGGAAGCCTTATTCCTGCTGCCGACAACGGTGGCCACCATGTGTGAATCTGTGCGTGGGTGGGTGCATCTGAGGCAGAAGTTGTACAGTGTTGTGTCATAGTCGCTAGGAAAGGGACAGTCCATTAACTGTACACAACCCACAGCTAGACCGGCCCCCGCCCCTCCCACTCTCCACACAATGGCTGCTCATCATGTTGTGGCCCTCCGCCCTTTACTGTGTGTGCTCCCGGCTGTGTGTGGGTGGGTCAGGGGGCTAGCGGGCTTCACCTTTCAGGGCGGCTGGTGGTTTTCCAGCAGCGATGCCAAGTCCCTGTCCCAGAGCCAACCCGCTCAGAAGACACGCACACATTCCCCCACGGCCGCCCGTGCCAAGGACATCATGTTCTGATGCAATGCTATCTCAGCACCGCGCCCTTCACTGTAGGACCCCTCCACTGTGTGACCCCTCCACTGTGTGACCCCTCCACTGTGTGACCCCTGTGTGACCCCTCCACTGTGTGACCCCTCCACTGTGTGACCCCTGTGTGACCCCTCCACTGTGTGACCCCTGTGTGACCCCTCCACTGTGTGACCTCTGTGTGACCCTCACGTTATGTGTGTGTTGGGTGAGGGGGTTAGCGACCATTCACTTTTGAGGACGGCTGTTGATTTTGTAAATGTATTTCTTGTCCTTTCCTCTGTATCTCCCCCCTCTCTCCCTCTGTGACCCCCCCCCCCCCTCCCCCCCATGCTTCCATCTGTCTGGCTCTTTCTTGCCAACAGAAAACCCTCTTTCAGTCTCCTCCCAGACTCAATCTGCTCCCTCGTACTCCATGGCCCTCTGAGGTAACGGCCTCTGTCTCGCTGGCTTTTCAGCCTTTTTCTTTCTAAAACGCTCTCTCTCTCTCTCCCGCTCTCTCGCTGCCCCCCTCTCCCTCTCCAGGGGAACCTCCCTTTCAGGACCGCGTCCACTGGCAGTGGCGCTTGGTTGTGTAAGTGGAGGCAGTTGGAGTGTGTTGAAGTCTAATAAATGCCCTCTTTCCCCCCCTACCCCCCCCAAGTATGAGGAAAGAAAGACCATGTTTTCTGTATTATTTTGTAATGAGGCTGCTTCTTTTCAGCCGACAACAAATAGAACAACAGATAAATGGCCAAGAACTTCTAAAACTTGTGGGAATGGAAAGTCTCTCTTCAAAACATTTGGCTTGGTTCTGCTGTGCTGGAGCCGGTCCCAGCGTTCATAATGGTTGACCTTGATCGGGCTGCGGGGCTGTGATGTGAAGCCGGGCTGGTTGGTCGGAGGAGGAGGAGGATCCACTGAGACACCAAGAGAGAGAGCTAGACTTGGAGTGTGGACAGGTTTATTTTTCTTTGAGCAATACAAGTGGAGCGAGTCATGTTCTCAGCTGCAGCAGTTGGAAACACAACCCCGCCCGCCCGACCCCCCCACCCCCCCCGTGGTGAAATGTACCGCGTCCTCAGTTCAGCCGACACACTCTGGGCTGGATGTTTCTTGAGGGCGTACGAGTGTTCTGTGACGGAGACACAAAGGCCCTCTTCTGCTGCTCCAGCTGTGCATTAGGCTCCTGCCGCTGTGCAGCGCCCCTTGTTTGGCTGCATAGTGACACACACACACACACACACACACACACACACACACACACACACACACACACACACACACACACACACACACACACACACACACACACACACACACACACACGTGCACGCCCACAGGCCCAAGCATGCACAGTGGGGAGGCAGCAGAGCTCAGAGATGGTGCTCAATCGGCTTATTTGCAAAATGGTTTGCAGTACTGACAGCGGGAGCTTTTTGATGTTAGTTATACGCCGTTTTGTGGATTGGCAAAATATGCAGTTGTTGTTTTTGTTTTGGTCATTTTGACAGATGTGGCAATGCGCATGCAGTGTATTCCACTGGTTATGCTGACTGGAAAGTATTCAACAATGCGCTGTCCACTTCCATCTGTGAGTCCATTGACAACCTGCCCCCAGTTCTACCGCTGCCCTCCTCACCTCGTAGAAACCCTGAGGAAATCACAGCATAACATCAACCACAAACATTTACAGCTTTCGGCAAACATTTGAATACATTTGATGTGACTGAGTATGCAATCTCCATAGCTGCAACCTCTTGCAGGCTGGGACACACACACAAAGACACACAGACGCACGCACGCACGCGCACACACACACACCCCCCTGTGGGCCCAATGTGTGTTCAGCAGACTCATGTCCTACGGTGTGAGTTAAGGTAGCGTGTTCTGTGCTGACCCAAGATAAAGTATGGTAGAGGTGAAGGCACACAACTCGTAAACCAAAAGTGTTCTAGACTTTTCCCCTTTCAGGCTGATCATCAACCTCAGGAGATCTGTCTATATATTGGGAAAATAACCCTATTTGCGTTACCAAAGTGCATGATGAACTTTGCAATGAGCTGCTCATTCACGGAACAGGGATGTGACTGCGCCTGCATGGCCACACTGAGAAGACAGCGGCACACAGAGAGATCAGAACACAGGGAGATCAGAACACAGGGAGATCAGCTGAATGTGCTGAGGGGCTTGGATTAAGTAAAGCATCCACATGTTTAGTGGGCAGTCCTAGACACTTGGAGCAAGGTGGAGGTGGGCGGAGGGGATGATTGTATTATTGTGGCTTGTTAGAAGTGTGTTTCCAAGTAAGGGAATGGCAGGTCCTGGGCTAATGGCCATTTGGTTTGAGTTGAAGGTTTGTATCCTGATGGTTTATCAGTGCCTTGTCCAGCGATGTGTCGTGGACATAGATCATTGTTCCCATGTGGTTTTCTTGTTGTGGATAACTCCAAGGATCTGCCTGGTACTTTGTGACCTCTCCTGTTGTGTGGGTGGGGGCGGGTGGTGCTGGATGGGTGGGTGGGTCAGGGGCCCTCCACCTGTGAGGACGGCTGGGGGCCTTCCAACAGCGGGGCCCATGGGGGGGCCATGGCTGCACGGCTCCGTGTGCCCCCTGCCCCGTCCCAGAGCCAACACACTGGGAAGATACTCATGCCCTCATACCCCCTCATACTCCCTCATGGCCCTCATACCCCCTCATGCCCCTCATACCCCCTCATACCCCCTCATGCCCTCATACCCCCTCATACCCCTCATACCCCCTCTATCCCTCATGCCCCTCTACCCCTCATACCCCCTCATGCCCCTCTACCCCTCATACCCCCTTATACCCCCTCATGCCCCCTCATGCCCCTCTACCCTATGCCAAGGCCACTTTCCATTTGTTAATTCATGTGTTGGCCTTTCCTCTGTGCCCCTCCCTCTGTGCCTACCCCCCCAGGCCTCTCCTCTGTAACTCCCCCTCTCTCCCTCTGTGCCCCCCCCAGGCCCCTCCTCTGTATCTCCCCCTCTCTCCCTCTGTTTCGTCCCCCCCCCCCCCCCCCAGGCCTTTCCTCTGTATCTCCCCCTCTCTCCCTCTGTGACCCCCCCCCCCCCCATGTTTCCATCTGTCAGACTCCTTCTTGCCAACAGAAAACCCGCTTTCAGTTTCCTCCCTCCCTGAATCCCATCTCTCTAATTATAAAACACTCTGAAGTAACCGACTTTTAGAATGTTTTTCTTGTTTTAATTGAATGCCAACTAACATTCCAAGACCACCCGTAGTCTTTGAATGAGACTAGGATTTGTTGAGCACTGTTCAGTGTTAAAGGAATACGAGCCTAGGTTCTGCTGTGAACTATAAGTATTCATGAAGACAATATGTATTCGCTCCCTGAACGGCATTCACCAAACTACAACTGATAGTGCCCGCACCAAAACACGTTCTGCCCACTATTGCCTCTGGTTCTTGTTTCTCAGGGACACTCACTGTGCTGACGGCTCCCATGGATTGAATGTTTACAAGTTGGAGGTTTGAAGTATGCTATGAAGGTGGGGCAGGTGTTCCCCTGTAGATAGCCACCAGGCCGCCTCCTCCTCCTCCTCCTCCTCCTCCTCCTCCTGGCTGAGTGCTGAGGGTGTGAACAGCTCTTGTGTGAGGGAGGGGAGGGCACATGAGGAGGTTGGTGCTGCAGTCTGTGTGTTGTCGGCGGGCAACCAGTAAACCTTGAACATGTTGGTGACCGTAGATTGCCGCGGGTCTGAAGATTTATTAAGATATCAACCCCCCAGGACCAATAGACATAAGAGGGATTTTTTGTCCCTCTTATGTCTGTATTGCTGTATTTCCTTTAAGACTTAGACATTGAAACGTTTAAATACAATGCCAGAGAGATTGAAAAGGACACCTGCTTTAAAGAGCTGTGTACTAATGTCTTCATTTCAACAAGGGGAGACTAGTATTCAAAGTGAACCCCAACATTTGGGCTATAAGGGCTATGAGAAATAGACAGGGAATGTGGTCTTCGGAGTAAGCTTCATCTTTAGCTCCATATATACGTGTCTTCAGCCAGCTGAGGGCTTCTTCTCAGCATCCTCTGGCTGATGGCGTTGGCTTCAACACTCATTGAATTTATCAGTATCTCTTTGTCTCAGCTTGTTTGCAGTTAAGAAAATGATAACGACCGCTTGTCCGAGAATGGAAGAAATTGATATCAGTCATCATTCTTTTGCATGTGATTTTAATCTCAGAATAACCGCTGCAGACAGTATCCTGAGCCCTGGGCCACGAGCGGCTTCACGGCAACAGGACAGGGACAGCATTTATGAAATGTTTGAGAGCTATTCCACTGATCTTACTTAAATAACATCACCGCAGTGGCCCGATCCTGCAGATTTGCACTTAACAACATCCGCAGGATACGGCCCTTCCTCACAAGGGAAGCAGCTCAGCTTCTAGTCCAAGCGCTGGTCATCTTCCGCCTGGACTACTGCAACTCGCTCCTAGCTGGACTCCCGGTCTCTGCTATTAAACCTTTGCAGCGTATCCAGAACGCGGCAGTGCGCCTCGTGTTCAACCTACCTAAATTCTCCCATGTGACTCCCCTCTTCCGCCACCTCCACTGGCTCCATGTAGTAGCCCGCATCAGATTCAAGATGATGGTACTGGCATACAAGGCGGTCGATGGAACTGCCCCTGCCTACCTCCAAGCCTTATTCAAACCACACACCCCAGCTCGATCCCTCCGTTCAACTAGCTCAGCTGTCTGGAATGGGGTTAGCCTGGCGATTGTTAGTACTTGCACTTGGTTCTATGAACATCTTTACTGTACCGACAGAGATATATTGTTTCACTTCTTATGACAAATGTACTTATTGTAAGTCGCTTTGGATAAAAGCGTCTGCTAAATGTAAATGTAAATTGAAATAAGGGCGTGATTGTTGTGGTGTACAGTAGGATGCTCTGTGTTTCCCCATACTAAACACATCGGGGGTGTGGTCCTGCCCTCTTCTCCCAGTGCCCCCCCTCCACCACTGGTCTTCTCCCAGTGCCCTCCCTCGACCACTGGTCTTCTCCCAGTGCCCTCCCTCCACCATTGGTCTTCTCCCAGTGCCCTCCTTCCACCACTGGTATTCTTCCAGTTCCTTCCCTCCACCATTGGTCTTCTCCCAGTTCCTTCCCTCCACCACTGGTCTTCTCCCAGTTCCTTCCCTCCACCACTGGTCTTCTTCCAGTGCCTTCCCTCCACCACTGGTCTTCTTCCAGTGCCTTCCCTCCACCATTGGTCTTCTCCCAGTGCCCTCCCTCCACCACTGGACCACTGGGATCAAAGTGGAGCTTAACCGCTTGGTTCTATTTAAATGTGTGGTCTGTTTTACACAAACCATTGGTGACTCACTGTTAAATGTAAATGCAGTGGAATCCTCAAGCATCAAACCACATCCGTAGTATATTCTGTCCAACCCAAATATCTGTGTTCTACATTAGTATCATACATTATGCTATGGATGCCATTTCACAGTTTAAATTAAATTCAAACTAACCATATTATGGGTTTGGGATATTGTGTGAGGATTATTTTTTATGTCCGTACATAATCTGACACCTCAGCACTATTGATTCACAATCACAGGCCTGTAAAACTGATCAGCTCGTAGACTCAAAAAACAATTGATCAGTGTTTAATTATATCATTCTGTTCTGTACTTCGGTTTTATGACTTAATATGACTTAATTCAAGAATGGAAGGCCAGAGTTTGGTTTTATTAGATTTGTTTGCTGGTTAACAAAGACTATGAGAAACAGCTTAGACTTTGCCAGACTATGAGAAACAGCTTAGGCTTTGCCTAGCGAGCCAGTATACTGAAATACACAGTTAGGCTGACGGTTAAACCTTTACTGGTGGTGGTGGGGTTTGTTTATTTGGCCAAGTGTTACTTTGTTGTTGGGCTATTATCTCTGTGGGGGGGCGAGTGGACGGCGGAGGAAGGTGGCGGGCGTGGCCTGATTCTTCAGAGACCGTTAAAGACTCAGCCAGTATCCTGTGTGTGTGTGTGTGTGTGTGTGTGTGTGTGTGTGTGTGTGTGTGTGTGTGTGTGTGTGTGTGTGTGTGTGTGTGTGTGTGTGTGTGTGTGTGTGTGTGTGTGTGTGTGTGTGTGTGTGTGTACTAGTGTTAGTCTCACTATAGAGGAGGCTCTGGGTAAACTAGTGTTAGTCTCACTATAGAGGAGGCTCTGGGTACACTAGTGTTACTCTCACTATAGAGGAGGCTCTGGGTACACTAGTGTTACTCTCACTATAGAGGAGGCTCTGGGTACACTAGTGTTACTCTCACTATAGAGGAGGCTCTGGGTACACTAGTGTTACTCTCACTATAGAGGCGGCTCTGGACTTGGAGGCTGGGTATACTAGCTTCAGTTCTCTCCACAACTGTTCATTTCGATGGACTCCACACTTGGTATTGCTCAGAACCAAAGGAAGAGCAGCCTTGTCAGACAAGCGGTTCCTGGGAACGCTGCAACAATGTCTGTTCCCAACAGGCCCTTCCTTGAATTCCCCCTTATTTCTATCTATCTGAAGAGGCCCTGCTGGCGGGGGGGACTGCTGAGGACCCGAGGGAGGGCAGGGTCGAATGTGAAGATCAGGGAGGGTTTCTGGAGGAAGCTGCAACCACAGGGAGGCCCAGCGATGGCTTGTTACCAACATGCCCTTTGGAGCGGCACTGCACTAGTTTGACTAATAATCAAACCAGCATGATCTATTCCAATGTTTCTCCATTCACATCAAGGAAGAGACTGGTTTAACTGGAATTCAAGCGTGGTATTGAGCTTTTCTTTGTCACTTATGATTACTATGATCCAGTTTGATTCGGATTGGTTAAGCTTAAGCTGCATAGAGCAACATGCTAGTCCAGGTATTAGATGCAGGGGTGAGGGAAAGTCTTGGAGGGTGTGAATGAGGCCTCAGCACAGCAGCACTCGTATGCGTATATCCTCACAGCTTTGAATATTCGTTGGGTTCTCAAAACGAATATTTAAATATTTGGATGAGGAGAAAATTTAAATTGTCCCTGTATATCTTTTCCTACGTGAATCAATCAGGTTCATCAGCTGATGGTTTCTTCTCAGTGTACATTGTTATTTTAATAATGCAAAGAGCTGAACTACATTAGCAGGTTGGACGGCTGCGTGGACTGGTCGAGGCCCACCGGGTTACAGCAGAGCTTCAGTGAACCTCAAAGTACACACACAGCTTCCGTGAGAACGCCTACAAATAAGAAGGTTGGAACATTTAGCAAAGTTTAGATGAATTTGGACGGCGGGATGGCACTGTTCACCAAATGGAAAACCAACTGGTGCTATTGGGTACGTACTGGGAGTGCCACCATGGAGAACTAAAGCCTGGGGAGACCCGTTATATTATAATGGCGCATTTCCACCACAGGGTGCGGGTCGGTTCAGTCTGCAAAGGTGCGGCACGGGTCGCGTTTCCACCGCCAAAAGTGGGCGTGATCCGGACTGAGCCGTATTGAGCCGTATAGCCGTTTGATTGATTCAGTAGCACATAACAGCCTGCAAATAAAAAAAGTAACAAATATCTTATTTAAATGCCTACTTTTGAGCAACACGTTTTTTGTGAGTCTTGCATTGTCTGTGTCGTTTTACATCGTATTCACCTCCGTGTGAAACTGAAAAATGACTCAAGCAAACTTTAACACAAAACTTTACCAGACTCGCCTTGCACTGGTTTCACCCAGGGATAGATAGTTTCCCAGTCTTTATTGTAGCTGCATTTCTTCTTCTTAACCGTACGGGTTGTGCTTTCCTCCATGTCTCGTGCTGCATGCCGCTCTGACCTGATTTGCATCGTTTCTTGTTGGTGGGCGTGCCCTTAACCTGCGTCCGCGTCCCAGTTTGATTGACATGATCAAACAGCCCGCCCGCCCCCTGAAGACAGCCCTCACTGCTGTCTCTATGCAGCTATTTGATAAATGCCAGATTATAAAACACGCATTTCAAAAATCGAGTCTGACTCTCAATAACAATGCGGGACAACGTCTCAATTTGCGGGACGTGTAAAAAGTAATGGAAATGCGTGACTGTCCCGCACAAAGCGGGACATCTGGTCACCCTATCCCTACATACAGATGTTTATTTGATCCCTGGGATATTCGAACCAAATGTAACCCAATTTCTTACCTGTGGTTCGCACATATGCATAGACACATGATTGGAAAACCCACCTAGCGAACGGACAGCGGATATCTTTGGTCTCTGTAGTTAGCTGGTCAGCTGGTCAGGTCGGGTGAGAGTCTGTGAGTAGTTGGAGATGATGCAGATTCAAGCTCTAGTTCAATGCTGAAACTTTTGACAAAATTACAAATGTCCGTTATGAAGTGATGAAGTCAATGTGTCTTTCTTCATGAGGTCATCTTTACTCTCAAACCTCTCATGTAGGGTTAGGAACTTCATGTTTTATCTACAGAATCTTTTGTTTGCCAAATCGACCTATAAGCCGCTCGGGAAAATAAGCTGCAGAGACGGTTTTGGTTTCTATATTCAGGAGGCTTTATTCTAGAACAATAAAGTGATATATGTGTGTTGTTGTCTATCAGTGTGTTGACTCTTGTGCGTAGTACATTTCGAAGAAAATGTGGTGAGATGCGTGTGTATTTTTGGGGTTGAACACTTCTTTTAAATGTTACTGAGTAGTGTATAAATACATTTAATCAGCTTGACTACAGTGTGTCTGGAGAGACGGCGGTAGTTCAGGGATGCTCACTGACTGCTTTCCCTTTGAGATGTCCTCACGTGCACTCTGTTATAAATCTTGGTTTCAGTTGTTTAGTTTAGTCTTCGATGTTTGAAGCGCAGACGGTGTTCTATCCCTGAGGTATCTGGGGCGCACTGGCAGCGCTGTGTCTACCTTTCTTCTTCCAGTAAACTCTATAAAATACAGGCTGCCTGCTCACAGTGTGGAAACCACGGCCAGTCCTCCGGTTATTAAAAACGGGCCCGATTTAGATGCACTGCGTCTCCATATAGCGCATTGCTGATCCTGGTATGAACTTTACGTGAGAAGCATAGATATGTCAAGTTGATGGAGTTCTTTGTTAATGTGAGTGTGGAGCCTTCAGAGTGGCAGCTCAATGCTGGGCCGGGAGCTCTATGTCTGCACAATCTACTAATCGAAGTGGATCCAGTTGGTTTGCTTCCATGGCTGCAGCACGCTGTGTTTGTGTGCTAATTAGTTTTATATCTGGAATTATTAACCATAACTCACAGGCTTCCCCCCTGGAATGGACATTTCAGAGGAGGACATACAGGCTGGGGCGTGTTGGACTAAGTTTCCTGAAGTCATTTTTGTTTTTCTCAGTACAGTACATTTGTTTGATATGGTTTCCATACGTTGGACCAATCCTTAGTCATCTACCTCTCACACGAGAGGTAGCAGAGCATTTTCAAAAACAACCTTTCACAAGACAATACTCACACAAAGGCTTTATACTCAAGATAATAGAGAGGCACAAGCTAGCTATCGACTGCTCTTCCTTCGTGTACTTTCCCATGTTGCTAGGCTGATGTATAATTCAGTCTTTGCTCCCTGCCATGAATAGTTAGCCTACTGTAGGTTGCTTATGAGATGTTAGTGATAGCTTCCTATCAGGATTGGTCATACCATGGTTTGAGTAGTTTGCTCCGTAGGGGTGAGGGATATTTACCATTTTATAACATGTGGCTTATTTCTATTAAAATACAGCAAATATAAAAATAAAAAATAAAAATAAAAAGCCGGACCGGTACACTGTTATAGCCAAAAAAACAAATTGACACTGGCCTATTGGTATGCCTAATGAAAAAGGCTAATGGCTTGAGATCTGCTTATTCAAACAAACCAGCAGGATGTGGCTCCATTCAGGTCCTCGTTTGAGTGCTCCTAATAGAGGGCTCAACCACCCTCAGCCATTTATTTTCCATCGCAAAACTTAATTACCCACTTTAACACACACACGGGTCAGGCGGAGGGCAGCGTCTTTGATGTTGTTCATGAAATCTTTATTATTTATCCGTTTGTTTTAAAGCACCCAATGTTGCAGGGAGGAGAATAACAAATGTTGGGTTGTTTTCCGTGTAGATGGAATAAATTAGCCAACAGCACAGATATTTCCAAAGATTAGGTTCTGTTGTTGGTTAGATGGCTGTTTGAGATCCTCCTCGTGCTTGGGTCCCTACTCAGTCACTACTAGGGGTTCAGAATGGTACTCAGAGGTACTGAGACCGCCAGAGCACTGGTTCTCAAACCTTTTCTACTAGTGTGCCCCCTATAAGATATTATTTTAGCTAAGTACCCCCTTCACTGGCACCAAACATTATTTTGAGAGAAATTAATCAAATGAACATAAATAGTGTGTGTGCGTTCTATTTGAAAGTGTAAACATGAACATTAAAAGGTTGCAAATACTCACAATTTAGTGAGAAACATTGGCCTGTGCTTCATGCAACTGTTGGCTCATTTCTCCCCACCATAGAAGCTCAATACCAGGGGAGGGTCAGAGCGTGTAGTGCTGATCCAAATATATTCCTCCTGGAACTTTCTGTCTCACAGAGTCTTTCTCCTTGTTTACAGATTTATGATTCAACCACTTTCATGATTCAACATCACATTATCTAAATTTTCTATTTTCTAGCTTTCAGAATTGAAACTTTGCCACAGTGAAAGCTTTTTCTTTTTTGAAATTTCTGAGTACCCTCTGCAGTACTCCAAAGTACCCATAGGGGTACGCGTACCCCCATTTGAAAACAACTGGGCTAAAGCCTCGATGAGCAACAGGAGCACCCTTGAAAGTCCTGACTCCACCTAAAGAAAGGTGTGTGTGTGTGTGTGTGTGTGTGTGTGTGTGTGTGTGTGTGTGTGTGTGTGTGTGTGTGTGTGTGTGTGTGTGTGTGTGTGTGTGTGTGTGTGTGTGTGTGTCAGTGGAGGCTTCTCCAGTGAGGAGAGGGAGGAAGATCCTCCTTAACATTGTTGAGAATAAAAAGTGTAGATTGCCCAGACTACTGTAATGAATTAATGAACTTAAATATGACTACTTTAATGCCTTTGTATATGTAATGTTCGTTTCCCTGGGTAAAGGGATATTAGCACCCCCTATTGCCTATTGAATATTACTTTGGGGAGGACGTTCCTCCCTCAGCCTCCATTGACTCCCATTCATTTCTCGGGAACTACTGGCGGCCGGTGGATAACATGGGAGTCAATGGGAGAGAGGAGGAAAGTCCTCCTCTGAGTGGGTGGGACTAGTTAAGGGATCTGAATCGCATCAACGTCTATTCATGAATAGGCTGGAGCCCTGGCTGTGCTATGAACCAATAAGCAGGAGCCCTGGGTTTATCCCCTCAAGTCTCTAGGCTACGAGAACCAACCCGCTCGTATGCCTAGTTTCCACCGAGCGGTGCGCTACCGTTCGTTGCGGTACAGTGCGGCTCTGTTCGCTTATATTGGCGATTCCACCGTAATGGATGTTAGTGAATGATTCAGAGCATGATGCATTTTAAATGGCATCACATTTAAATTTAGGGCATTTAGCAGACGCTTTTATCGAAAGAGACTTAGAATAAGTACATTTGTCATAAGAAGTGAAACAATATATCGCCGTCGGTACAGTAAAGATGTTCATAGAACCAAGTGCAAGTACTAACTACATCACTTTTGGTCTTGTGTCTTAATTTTTCTTAAAACAATTGTAGCTGAAAATTAACATAGCCAAATTACAACCAATAGCTTCAGTCATTGAGGGCAAAAATAGGCCCAATGATAGGCCCAGATTTGACTAATTGGCTTTGCATGCTTTCCTTCTGTAGTGTTTCCCTTGTAGTCCAAGACATGCTGCCCACCAGCTTTCAAAGTACAATGCTGCCACTGGTGGATTTGTATAAATTGTATTCACATAATTATCCCTCCCTTCTATTTTTGTAGTTCACCAAAACACCCTGAAACAACTTGATTCTCACATACTTATGCCACCATACGCCACTAACAGTGCAAGCAGGCCAATGGCAACCAATTGCGCAATCCTTCATCCCTCACTTTAAAAACCACCAGCCGCCACTGTGTGTGTGTGTGTGTGTGTGTGTGTGTGTTTGGAGCAGTTGGGTTCAAGGATCTACTAAATCACTGGCTGGTTGGTGTGTTTCTACCCAACAAAGTATACCCTTCAGTTGAAAGGACGTACAAAGGAGAAGTTCAAGCCACTTTTGGAGCACGGCAGTTGACAGAAGACTAGGTATTCATTCTGCTGTCTGTCCTCTCTATCGTCTCTTATTTGTAGGTGCCTGCCGATGTAATCCCAGGCTACCATCAGTCCAAGCTTTGTGTTTCCTCCGGGAGGTGAGTGTGAGATCAAGGTCCACTGAGGCCGACCAGACGCAGACCGCTGAGACCGAGGTGGTCCCAGGGCAGCACTGGACCCACAGGGTGGTCCTGAAGGGAAACTCAGTATGCCAGTATGTCCCCCATAATCAAATGATCATATATAATATCAATATTTATATATACATATAGAGTGATACATAGTTATTATTATGATGACAGTTGACGGTACCCAGCCACCCCCCAGCCTGCTGCCAGGCTGCCGTGGCCTCACTGGGCTTCTGGAAGGAGCATCCTCTGGCTCCAATGGGCAATGTGGTCCGCTCTGTCCTTATCTGCTCCGTATTGTTGCAGACTTGATGAGATGTGAAGTGCTCAGAGTGGAATAGCTGAACAGTGTTGCGTGCGTGAGTGCACGCACACAAACGCATACGCACACAAACGCATACGCACACGCAGGCACGCACGCACGCACGCACGCACGCGCAAAAACATGCGCACCCACATGCACAATGTCAACATTAATTCCCCATCGCTGACTAAAGAATCGGGGATAAATTCTTTTGGATGCTGAAGCTCCATCTTGTTTTTGGTCTTTTCATTTTTTTCCCTCTTATTTCCCCATCGTCTATTTAAGAAGCGTACTGCAGTATCCTTAAAGCCCCTGCCTGTGTCCCAGGCTGGCCTCTCTCACTCTGCAGGAGGACTCTGACCTAGAGCTCTGTCTGCTCACCATTGGTACACACGCTGTGTGCGTGTGCCTGCGCTACATTTGTAGTTCTTCTCCTCACAAACACGCCAATGTGTTTTCTTTTCCCTGAGCTGACGACGCCCCCCTCTGCATCAAACGCCCCCGCTCGCTCCACAACTCTCCATTTCCAACCATGTGACTAAACAGTAGAGAGAGAGAGAGAGAGAGAGTGAGTCTCCCCCCCCCCAATGGTGGAGCCGAGCGAGGCTGTCCTGATCTGAACCCTTCAGCCACACACACACAGCGCTGCTGCCAAATGGGTAAGGGGGAGGGGTGTGTGTGTGTGTGTGTGTGTGTGTGTGTGTGTGTGTGTGTGTGTGTGTGTGGAGGGGGGGGGGGGTTTGCTGCACAGACTCATGGAAGGAGGGGCTTATGGATTTTTCGGCACTTTGCCACTGCTGTTTTCTTTTATAACGTCTCTGGCATTCCAACAGTTGCTCGCTTTCCCTCAGACAGCCTCCCTTTCCTTTATGTATCCTCTTATGATCTCTCTCTCTCTCTCTCTCTCTCTCTCTCTCTCTCTTCTCTGTCCTCGTATCTGTGAGCGTAACCCAACACTATGACCAGGGGAGGCCCCACACAGCCCGGCCCTGGGCCGCTCGCCCTGCGTCTGCATTCTGAGCTCAGGGCTCTCTCTAAAACGTCTGGCCTCAACGTGAGTGGAGCGTTGAGTGGGCGGAGCTTCATTGGGCCCTGGTTGGAGAAGAAGAAACCTTTCATGTTGCCCAGCATTTGAAACACTGAATCCTTCCTAAAACGATGGTTAACCATGCTGAGGCATCCGGAGCAGATCCAAGGTACAAGCCTGGCACACGCAGTAGCGGGCTGTGAGCCTACATTTCAGTGGGGCAGAAACAGCTGGCGTATGAGCTACATTAAAACCAAAAAGCTAATTGCTTGATGGCTAACTTCTCTTCCAATTTTAACCTCTAAAATGTTTTTTTTTGACAGAAAATCAATCAGTTCTAGAATATGACCATGGGGCAGACTACTTTACCACCATATAGGCGTCTTTAAGCGCAGATTTAAATCCTTATTACAGCCTGCAGGGTTAATCGATAAGCATACAGAGGAACGCGGTCGCTGAGCTCCCCTGCCCCAACATTGCATGGCACGTTAAACTCAACTAGAATCACAACCATCATCCAAAATTTGATGTCAGCAGACCAAAAATTGTTGGAAAGCCTACAGAAACAATAGATAGTTATTGTGACACTCACAATATTAAAATAGACTTAGAGCAATGATTTACTGAGGAACTAGTTTTTTGGGAGCATGCTTTTGCAAGTGGTTCGCTGCCCCACCTGCCCATATGCACGCGCCTGGCCGCACGTCTGGCTCTGAGGGTAGGATGAAGCTGGTCACTGGGTCATCTCCGGAGTCCAGCCGGGTCACATGATTGAGGGACATTTATGTTATTAGGGCTGCCGTTATTATCGTATCAATGCGTCTGCTCTGGCTCCTGCCATTGGTCGCCTGTCAGAGCTACGGTACTAGCTCCTCCTGCCCGGGACACCTTTCTGACTCTGGCCGCTGTGCATCTGCTACCACACAAATAGTGTCTCCAATCAATGCTGTCTGTCTGTCTGTCTGTCTGTCTGTGTCTCTCTCTATATTCTATATTTTATTTATATTCCTTTTAAGTTATAGGAATATAAGGAATATTACAATATCTTACATTATGTAGACATTACCGTTAATTATTTAGTATTTGTTTTTATCCTTTGTTTATCTTTTGATCTCCGTCAAAGGAAAAGCAATTAAATTAATGCATTTTTGATGAAAATGTATCGGTTAGATATCGATTTATTGATAAAATAATTGATAGATTAAGTGATATAGAAAATAATTGGTTAGTGTTAACCTAATAGCCTCAACATTTAAACGGTGGTCAACAGCAACATCAAACTAACTCAAAGTCCTCTGATCATAGTTCCAACTTTCCAACATAGTTAACAACACATGAGCCCCACCATTAGGGTGGTGCTAAACCCATAACAACGCATGAGCCCCATCATTAGGGTGGTGCTCAGGTGGTGTTATGGGTCAATATAAAGTGTTGCACCACACAAAGACGATGCTGTAAAGAGCATCCGTCAGCCCTGAGCTGAGTGAGGGCTGAGAATACCCTACATGTTTGGCCATGAGTAATTACATCACCATGGAAACTAACTACTCTCCTGCTCTCTCTCTGTTTCTCTGTCTCTGTGTAGTTTTGAGGTTGCCAAATAATACCTATAGCATATATTTATAAAGATAATGCCCCTTTTGCATTCTTCAACCGAAATTTAGATTTGACAGAAATGGTAATTGAATTGAATTAAAAGTGGTGGTTTCAGATTTTTATGCAGAGGATGGATTCAAAGAGACTCAAGCCCAGGGACAGGACAACAGGCCATTAGAGTGCCCATTGTTCCCAGTAGTGAGACAAAGGGCCTGCCACTGGGTCATTCACAAACCCAGTGCTCTCCTGGTACTGGGCCAGTGAGCCGTGGTGGGTGCTGGTGTGTGCTCACTTCTTTAGGCCCGGGCTCTACACTCGTTGACCTTGATGTGTTTGACCTTGACGTGACTTCAGTCGATCTGCAGGTTTAGGAACAGGATCTATTGATTTTCCTCCATTTGGCTGCACTCGCTCTTGGATGTCGGTCAGAAGGCGGTTGGTAATTTATTCCAGAGCTCTTGGAAACCGTTTCCTGAATATGGCTGAACAGGGGCTGCATCTGGGCCAGACCACCTTAAGCGTGGAACACACTGGCCCGACCGTTGGCCATCTGAAACGTTTGGGGAGATTCGGACGAGTACGGGTACAAATCTGTTCTGTGTGTTCAGCTGTGTTGGAAGCTTTTGGAACTGCGCGGACGGTGTCTGGTCTGATTCAACATGCAAAGTCTGAGAGCGTTGGCGGTCTGAGGATTGGAGTCATTGGATACTCTGATTGGTTGTGTGCTAGCGAATCAGCGCGGTGGGTGGGAGGGGTGGAAGTGACGATGGTAAACAAACCACTTAAACGGAGATGGTGCAGAGTTACAACTACACTTCGTCGTTGCATCGCATTTTTGGGATATTTCTACAAATTCCCGGAAGCTATGGTTGCGTGGACTGGAGTGTAGAATACACATGGCTGTGTAACCTATGGTCTGAGCTCTGTTCTGTCATTTCCTGTTTTTCCTGTTTGGATTACTGGCACGAGACTAGCGCCACCCGATGTGAAGGAGACTTATTGCATCTTATGCAAGGGCAGAACGTACACGCTACTGTGTAGTTGGCAGTAGTCTTCACTGTGTGTTTCAACTCTTCTGCCGAACGGGTCAGACGAGAGTCGACGGAGTGGTCGGATGAAGGCAGTTGGCCGTTGGTTTGAGTCTGGGCTGTGTGTGGGCCCCTTGTGTGTGGGCTGCTGGAGCATGTGGCGCACTTCCTGCTTCAACCTCACCCTGTTAATGCAGCCCCTCCCTCTCATTGTTGTTGTTGTTGGGCGGGAGTTTATCTTTCCATCAAACCATTTTACTAGGAGATCCAAAAGCCCCCAAGTCTAGGGTCTATCACCTAACCCCAATTCTAGGGTCTATCACCTAGCCCCAAGTCTAGGGTCTATCACCTAGCCCCAGTGGAGGTCAATCACTAAGCCCCAGTGGAGGTCAATCACTAAGCCCCAGTGGAGGTCAATCACTAAGCCCCAGTGGAGGTCAATCACTAAGCCCCAGTGGAGGTCAATCACTAAGCCCCAGTGGAGGTCAATCACTAAGCCCCAGTGGAGGTCTATCACTAAGCCCCAGTGGAGGTCTATCACTAAGCCCCAGTGGAGGTCAATCACTAAGCCCCAGTGGAGGTCTATCACTAAGCCCCAGTGGAGGTCTATCACTAAGCCCCAGTGGAGGTCTATGGCTCCCTGTGTTCACTCTTGACTCTGTGTGTTTCCTAGGTGCCTCTCCAAGCCAGCTCTGCGGCTCCACAACTCTGTCAGACTTCACCACTTCCTCTGGTAAGACACACACACACACACACACACACACACACACACACACACACACACACACACACACACACACACACACACACACACACACACACACACACACACACACACACACACACACACACACTTTTGAGGAAATACTGAATGTTAATGGCTCCAAAATAAGACTCCTTAGGAAGCCCCTGGTCTAGGGTTAGCTAGGAGTTCAGACGAGGCCTGGTGGGCAGACGATCGATAAAACCAGGTTAACATTTGTCAAAACGAGGAGGAAAGGCCAAAATATAAAGGTCTACTCCTACTAGTTGTACTGTAGTTATGCTCCAAAAGGTTGAACACACCCACGCACACGCATACCACCTGCTCGCACATCCAAACTAAATAAGCAGCTGCTACATCCCAACAGGTCACCCAGTTCCTCATGTTTTTGTTGTTTGCTGCCAATCTTGCATAAATCCTGCAGGATCCAATCAGCATCTCATCCTGGTCTCTTCTATGTGTGGCTCTGGTCTCCCAGCAGACCCACAGACCCCAGAGCAGAACTGGTGCTGCTGCCGTCGTTCCCTCGGTTTCAGGGGAATATTTTATTTTAAAAGAATTATACATATATATGTGTATATAATTCTTTTAAAATAAAATAATTGTCTGGCTGCTAGGTTAGGATTAACCTCTGAACAGCTATATATATATATATATATATATAGCTGTTATATAGCTGTTATATATATATATATATATATATATATATATATATATATATATATATATATAGCTGTTCAGAGGTTAATCCTAACCTAGCAGCCAGACAGCGGGGGGCTGGAGAAGGCTTCAGGGTTGTCCTGGACCTCGCCCTGGACCGGCCCCTGCTCCTCAGGGATGACCAGTGTCATCAGCGCCGGTGTGTTTGAGGAGCTCTCTGCGTGTCTCTGCATCGCGGCACAGTGGCCCGTGTCTGCATCAGGTTCACTCAGACGAGGAGCTTTCTGCTGCAAGGAGCCAGGGAGCATCCACACAGCTCCCCCACTCAAAGACAAGTCCCCCACACACACACACACATACACATATGTATGTATATATACTGTGTATATATATAGAAAACTGAGAAACCAGCTGGCAAATATCTATAAACCGTGCAAAGTAGTTTAGGCACACCTTGTACAAAGTATCTGTTGATAAGGGCCTGTTGACATGGGATGGATTCAAGGACTGTGTTAATACAGCTTTGGTCTTTTATCCTCAGAATAGGCTTTTTCCCGAATTCTGTTATGTATTGATGATGACCAAGGAAGGGAAAGGCTGCTGACCCTGTCTTAAAGGGACGGTCACCACCACCACTAAAGGCTGCTAACGCTCTCTTAAAGGGACGGTCACACCACCACCACTAAAGGCTGCTAATGCTCTCTTAAAGGGACGGTCACCACCACCACCACCACCACTAAAGGCTGCTCTGAGACTGGCATGTGTGGCCTGCATTCCTCTTCTGCCAGTCACATGCAATGTATAGATGGGTGATTCATGAACGATTTGTTCAGAAATAACTCCTCTTTGATGCGTCCCTTCATGTCAGTCCATATCTGCGAGTGGATCATTCATCGTAGCCCCCTACATCTCCACTCTGTTACTGTACATCACCCAGAATAGTGCATTACACTACCGTATTTGACACTCATTATTTCTATGCATGAATGAAAGATCCGACTCGAAAAGCTCTGTTCATTTGAATGAACGAGATCCAAGATCCAAGATCCAAGACTGAAAAAAGATCCCAACTTGGCAGACACTCGCATGTCTAAGATGGAAAGTATCCTTCCTTTAATGGAAAAGAAAACCTGTCCGCTATCTAATTTATTGTATAAATGTTCAGACAAAGGACCGTATGGATATCCTTCTAGCAGACACAGGGCGTATGGATGTCTGTCTCCTAGCAGACACAGGGCGTATGGATGTCTGTCTCCTAGCAGACACAGGGCGTATGGATGTCTGTCTCCTAGCAGACACAGGGCGTATGGATGTCTGTCTCCTAGCAGACACAGGGCGTATGGATGTCTGTCTCCTAGCAGACACAGGGCGTATGGATGTCTGTCTCCTAGCAGACACAGGGCGTATGGATGTCTGTCTCCTAGCAGACACAGGGCGTATGGATGTCCAGGCTTCACCACAGGTCATGGGCTAAGGAAACTCAGAACAGCCAATAACAGCCAAGTCATGAGTTTGACCCATAGAGGCCTATTTGAGTCTGTATTTGCATCTTATCTTGCAAAGCTTGGTTTGAAGCTTTGTTCCTTTAAATCCAGATTAGGAGCAGGACCAATCCTATGTTTAAGAGCCAAGTTATGTGCTGACAGACATAACAGCCCTTTGCCAGAATCCATGATGGAAATGGATTGTGGTGACAGATTCCCAACCGTTCCCAGTTCCCGGTGGTCCATCTGGCGAATGGGGATAACCTGGGAAGAGGGTCCAAACAAATCACTAATAAAAAGGTCAGACGTTTATGATTCAAACAAGGGCTGACACTTTGGGGCAGTAATGAACAGGTCTCTACTGAAGTAGGATTCACACAACACAACACAAGCTCAAGAAGGATGAGATCCCTTTGATGATGTCCTCTCTCTCAAAGGTCAATATGTCCCAGTGGGAAAAGATATAATCATGGAGAAAACCAGTAAGAATCCCTCCTTTGGGGGCTGGCTAATGCAGTAGTTACATCAAAACCAAGAAAGTAAATAATAAGTGAAGAAAGAGTGATTGCTTGAATGAATAACCAATCAGGAGCCTGAGTAGCGTGTGGGACTGTTTCCACTGGCTGGAGGGGGGCTGCATGGAAGACTGGGTAGACTGGTTCTGTCAAATTAACTGGTCTTGGTCTAGCAGAGCAGCACCGGTCATGGCCTCCTCTCTGGTGGAGGGTGAGGTCCAGCCTCTCCTCTCTGGTGGAAGGTGAGGTCCAGCTTCTCCTCTCCTCTCTGGTGGAGGGTGAGGTCAAGCCTCTCCTCTCCTCTCCTCTCCTCTCTGGTGGAGGGTGAGGTCAAGCCTCTCCTCTCCTCTCCTCTCCTCTCTGGTGGAGGGTGAGGTCAAGCCTCTCCTCTCCTCTCTGGGAATTATTATAATTTTTCGAGAACTCGAAACGTAATTCCTATTATGGTCAAATAGTCTTGGATGTTGTTTACAATGAGGTTTGTGTCCCTGAAAAGGAATGTGGCTTACGTTGTCATGACATCAGTCTGTGGTCCATATGCTCTGTGGTATGTCTGTGTGCCTGTCTGCGTCCAATTTCTGATGTACAATGCAAAATCTGTTTCGATTCACCCCAAAACTGTAGTGATGAAAGAATGTGATCATGAGGACACAAGCTGCTGTAGGTAAGATGGGATTGTGTGAAACACACACCTGTGATTGATAGGCAAGATGGACCAATTACGGAAGAGATGCCCTGATTGGTCAGAAGAGAGCAGGGAGAGGACTCAATTCCACTTTGGCTCATGCAGAGGCACAATGAACTCAGAACAGATGTTCTCTCCACTAGCTGACGGGGCTGTGCCATTTATATCAAATTATACTCAAACAATAGCTGTTAAAGTTATCTGCAACACCTTAAAAGATAAAGATGGCTGAAGGCCTGATTAAAGTGGAACTTTAATGGGAAAGGTAAAACTGTCACGTTACATAAATGATGCTCCATTAAATATGGCCTAGTAGTATGAAAGTTAGATCCTTTATATATATTATATAATATATATATTGTGTTTCCCATCATATTATCACTGAAGATGTGGACGTTCATATCCCTCATGTGTTTACCTTTTTTGATTTAGACAAATGAATGGAATTTATTTAGTTTATTTTCATGTCTCGCCATCTGTTTGAGGTCTTGCCATCTTTCCTGTTGCATGGAAGAATACAGATACAATGCATTATAGTTTCTGTAATCTCACAAACCTTTTGGGTGTTTGCAAATGCAGCTCACTTGCAGACTGTCTATGTTTCAGTTGTGCAGCTCATTGCAGCAGCACATGGACAGCAGGCAGGGGCCAAAACCCAGGCTCCTGGGAGACCCCTAGAGGATACAAATACATCTCCAAAACTCTTGAGCAATGCATTCTAATCCAGGGCCTTTTGTGTGTGGGTGTGTGTGTGTGCATGGGCGGGTGCATACGTGCATGCTTGTGCACATGCTTGTGTACCTGCGTGCAGGAGTGTGTGTGTGTGCGTACCTGTGTGTGTGTGTGTGTGTGTGTGTGTGTGTGTGTTCGTGTGTGTGCGTGTCCATACCTGCGTGGTTGTTTGTGAAGCAGGCACTTTCCAAGCTAAACAACCAGCCAAGATCTGCTCCTTGGGTTGGTTGTCTGATTTTTGCATAGCAAATTAGTTAGGTAGTGGATGCAGACACACATGTAATTTACTTCATTGGCCAATGCTGGGTAGCATTACATATATGATGGCTGTCGTGTCGATGGCTTCCGGAACCAGTTCTTAATCAGCGCAGAGCTCCCCACATCTGTGGCTGCACTACTGAGGAACGGAAGTCCCAAGTGGGCTACCACAGTAAACCATGAACCTCGGGTGAGAATGTTTATTTACACCTTACCGTTTAACTTAAATCCATGGTTAAAGCTAAAACGATGCAGATGCCCTTATTCGCTTGAGAGACTCAGGCCAGGCTATGTGGTTTCCTGTCTCATGGGCATTATCACCTTTCTGTCTCACAATGGGAAGTGTACAAACTATTGGTGTGCTTGTGAAATGGTGCTTTTGTCTCTGCTGCAGTTTGGGAAACCTGTTTTATTGTTTGCATCCATGCCGCCAAAATGAATGTTGAGCTGGTCATGTAAACCCTGGACACTTTAAGTAAAGAAATTTCTAAGTCAGTGGGAGGTCAATTACCTCCCACTGACTTGGCAATTTGAATATTAATATTAATATTATTTTCTCAAAAGTTACAATGCATTAGAGTAGAGGATGGAGTTAATGAAGAGATGAGGAAAAGCAAATGTTCAACAAAACTGTATGGATGGATACACGTCAACCTTTTAAGAATGCATGCATGGAGGTTTCTGTGTCAAGCCTTGTCAAGCAGGATGTGGTTATTGAAGTAAGGGGGCATTGTTTGACTTTTCAGTCTCACCTCACCCTTGGAGGAGTGCTCAGGAAATAGTTACTCCTGCAAGACATCTCCCAAAGAGATCATCGAATACACAGTCCAAATCTCAGCGACTACTCGTTTGTTTGCACTAAATTGCCCAAAGAAATGTCTGCAATGGTTACCACCAATGAAGAAGGTCAGCGTTAATCTGTATCTCTCCAGTGTGTGCGGTACATCCATGTCTCTGGAACGCACAGGGCCCTGCTCTTTACTGCCGTCTTGTCTAATGAGAGTCATTTCTAAACGTCCTGATGATATATCCACTGGGGAAATGATTTAGCCCGGCATATCCGGGTGGATGAGATTTTGGTTTGGCTGTGGGTTAGGGTTAGAGGCCTTTTGTGTAGAAATACTAACCAACCAACGGCTCTATAGAGGAGTCTCCTGGGCAGGAGTACACCGCTACACACACTGACCAACGGCTCTAGACTCTCCAACGATTGCCTGCGATACGCTGTTGATGACAGCTTCGTTGTATAGGATTGGTCACAGGTGCGCTGCTCAGAGGCTGCACTGCTACCCAGCTCAGCCTTGTATGCCGTACTGTTTTGTTCTATTTAGTGTTGTCTGTGTGTATGTTAGTCCTTACATGTATGGATATGTGTAAGATGAGAGCCTTGGAAATCGCTCTGCTGATCCTGTGGATTATTAATTCCGTGGAGGAAGATGCGGTGCAGTCGAACTTCGCACTCAACTCAACAGCAACACAAACAGGTGGCATGGAGAGGCATCCCAGCTGACTTGTGTGTACAGCCGAGATGCACTGCTGTCACTACGGCCGGAACCGACAACAAACGCAAGCTACGTCTACCCACCAGTGTTGTTGGATAACATCCCAGAGGAGTTGATCCGAAAGAGAAGGAGGAAGAAACGAGGAAGGAAAGGAGGCATTCGGAATCGCCTACAGAGGAGATTTACTCACCCCCCACTTCCTTCTATCGTTCTGGCCAACGTGCGAGCCCTACACAACAAAATCGCCACATACGGACATACACAAGGTACAGTCAAGATTTTCGTGAAGCATCACTGTTTTGTTTCACTGAAAGCTGGTTAAAGCCATCTAAACCAGACTCACTCTATGAAGTCCCTGGATTCACTCTGGTGCGACTGGACAGGGGAGGAGGTGGCGGGTACGGCAGTGTATGTGTGTACATTAATGATCTCTGGTGTCGAGCCTACTCAATAAAAATAAGGATATGCGACGATCCCAACGTAGAGATCCTGGGCATGACTTTAAGACCATTCTACCTGCCCCGTGAATTCGGGTGCATCCTACTGTTTGTTTCGCCTATATTGACCTCTGATCATAATGTTGTATGCATGACTCCAGTCTATAAATGAAAACTAAAGAGAGGGAAGCCGGAGAAGAAGGTTATTAGGACATGGACAAATGAAAGCAAGGAACAACTAAAAGCATGCCTAGACTGTACAGATTGGGACACTTTTAGAGATGGTTCATTGGATGAAATTACCACAGTCACAAGTGATTATATTAATTTCTGTATACAGTTGGTGGTTCCCACAAAGGAGATAAAAATCTATCCAAATAATAAATCCTATGTGACCAAGGATATAAAAGAAGTAATACATGAAAGGAAAACAGCCTTCATAAACAAAGATTTTGGTGCACTCAAATTATCAGAAAAAAAGCTAAAAAACAAAATGAGACAAAAATGTAAAACTGGCACATAGACAGCGTCTAGAAGACGCGTTTAATGCCAATAATCACAAAAAGGCATGGGATACGATGACATCTATGACAGGAATGTCATCTCCAACCAAACCTATTGTGACAGACAAGGAATTTGGCTTAGCTAATGACCTGAACACCTTCTTTGCCAGATTTGAATCATTGGACAATTCCTCAAAGTGCACTGAAATACTGAAGGCTGTAACACCTGCCCCCTCAGACAGAATTACCATCACTGAAGAGGATGTCAGAAAAGTGTTTCAGTGTACTAACACAAGGAAAGCTAATGGGCCGGACGAGTGCAGTGCTTTTCTCCTCAAGAATTTTGCATCTGAGTTGGCTCCAGTGTGGCAACCAATATTTCAAACCTCTGTAGACACACACACAATTCCTCTGTCTTGGAAAACCTCACACATAAAACCACTACCCAAAATCCAATGTCCAAAAGAACATAAGGATTATAGACCCATAGCCCATAGCCCTCACTTCAGAAATCACTTGAAAGAATACTGTTACAACATCTTGTTAGTATAACCAAAGACAAAGTCGATCCCTGTCAGTTTGCTTAGAAAAAAGGTTGCGGTACGGAAGATGCGGTTGTCACACTGGTCCACGTAATCACTAAACACCTAGATCTGTCTAATGAAGATTATGCAAGGGGGCTGTTCTTAGACTTTTCTTCAGCTTTCAATACAATTCAGTCTGATATACTGGTGTCAAAGATGGTACAGTTGGAACTGAATCCATGTTTAATTCACTGGTATGCTTCTTTTCTTACCAATAGAGTACAGAGGGTGAAAGTGAACAGAACCCTCTCCTCTGCATTAACTACTAATGTTGGGGCTCCTCAGGGTTGTGTAAGCTCAGCTGTACTTTTCACCCTTTATACTGATAGCTGTCGTACTGTAGAATGTCTGTCTGAAGGTTGCACCGACAGATCAGACCAACACATTCTAAAGTACTCTGATGATACAGTTTTAATTTCTCTCTTAAATAGTTCCAGTGATCCTGGACTGCACCACCACAGAGTAAATAAGGTGGTTGAATGGAGTGATAACAACGCTCTCATCATTAACACAAAAAGACAGAAGAGATTGTTTTTGGTGCACCACTAGAGATTGTGGCAACCCGGCCTCGTCACAATCAACGTGATGCAGAGCACCTGAGGAGCCGAGAGGAAGCCTGCTTAAAAGGCAGGCTTCCACACCCATTCGGGGCTCTCTCTTGGCTGGAGTGGAAGGAGAGTCCAGCCGTCGTGGCTGTGCCACCCGATCATCTTTTAGTTATTTTTACAAGAAAGACTTTTAAGTTTGATTAAACGTGCCGTTGTGGCTTTAACATCTAAGATTTGTGTGCTGATTCGAGCGAGGCGGGTTCACTCCCCGAGGCGGGTTGCCACAAGATACACAGATCCCCCATTGCTGTTCATAGTGAACAGATCAACCAGGTCTGTTATATACATATCTAGGAGTAGTAATAGACCATCTTCTGTCATGGAAAGATCAGATTGAATCAGTGTGTAAGAAAACAAAGCAAAGAATCTATTTCCTTCGCCGTCTTGAGATCTTTTGGTGCTAGTAGAAGGATTCTTCTTTTGTTTTTCACTTCTGTGATTATGAGTTCTTCAGTACCACCTGGTATGGATGTCTGTCTGTAGCCTTAAAGTCACAACTGCTACAAAAACTAAGCATTTGTTCAAAGATTGTCGGACAACCACTTCATAGTCTGTATACCTCTACGTATGATAACAGCATTCTGAGGTTGGCAAGGAATATCACCTCAAACACCAGCCATGTGTTGTATAGAGAATACAGGTTGCTACCTTCAGGAAGGAGATACAGTGTTCCAACACACAATAAGGTTAGACTAAGGAAGTCCTTTGTCCATCAGTCAACCTTATGGCTTAATCAGGAGCTTAGCCATAGGTAAGCTCAGCGGTGGACATTTGCTCTCATCTGCGTGTGTCTATATATGTATTTTTGTTTTGTTTCCACTGTGTTATGTCGTGTGTATATGTGTTCTATGCATACAATGGCTGCTGGGTCGCAAGACAAATTTCAGCCAAGCTGACAGTAAAGTTCTATATCATAACATAACAACATACCATCTATAGAGGAGTCTCCTGGGCAGGAGTACACCACTACACACACTGACCAACGGCTCTATAGAGGAGTCTCCTGGGCAGGAGCGTAAGCCTCTGTTGAATATACAATATATACATAAATATATATATATATATATATATATATGAAGTACACACACAAACACAAACAAACAAAAATACATTCACAATATTGTTGTCTTGCTGCTATTTAAGTTAATGTCTAAGTTAATGCGTGTGGCTTGTTTTGCTAATTATATTATTATGTGTCCACTCTGCTGAATGTGTGTGTGAACACTCCCCTCCTGTATTTCGGTCATCAGGTATGCATTGTGATGTGTTGGCTAAGTGGGCTGCCTGTTTTAGCCTGCTGGTTCTGTGCCTCGGCCCTGCTTGGCGTTGCATATCTTCTTCTGCATGCGTTGCCTCTGGGTGTCAGAGCGCCCATCCTAACACATTTGTAAATGGTGGTATTTGCATGTGATTATGAAGACTAATGTGATTGTCCCTCTGCCAGTAGTGTGCACGCACGCACACACGCACACACACTGTACTCTACACACACACACACACACATACACACACACACACACACACACATACTGTACTATACACACACACACACACATACTGTACTATACACACACACACACACATACTGTACTATACACACACACACATACTGTACTATACACACACACACACATACTGTACTACACACACACTACTACACCCACACACACACACTGTACTACACGCACACACACACTGTACTACGCACACACACTGTACTACACGCACACACACACACACACATACTGTACTATACACACACACACACACATACTGTACTATACACACACACACATACTGTACTACACACACACACACACTGTACTACACACACACACACATACTGTACTACACACACACACACACACACACACACACACACACACACTGTACTACACACACACACACACACACACACACACACACACATACTGTACTACACACACACACACACACACACACACTGTACTAGACACACACATACTGTACTACACACACACACACACACACACACACACACACACACACACACACACACACACACACACACATACTGTACTACACACACACTCTACTAGCAGCAGGGCTGCGTGGCTCACCGCCCCCTGCTGGAGGCGATGCGTGAACGTGTCCCGTCAGCGGTGGCAGTCCAGTGTTTGAGCCCAGCTGCTCACTCAGTGTAGCAGAGCTCCTGTTGGTTTCCACGGTGCGGCCCAAGAGCGGCCCGCAGACAGACCCCGCTGTCAGGGGCTCCTCTAGCGCAGCTACAGCAGCCTCAGGTCTGCCTGTCCTCGGCGGTCCTCACAGAGGGAGCCGGGGCCTGTGTGCGTGTTGATAGGTGTCTGTACGAGGGCAGGGCCAGGCTCGTCCCAGCTGCTCATCGGGAACACAAAGTGCTCTCCTGGGGCGAGCTGCCGGAGAAGGTTTTGTGATGACAGCGTTTCCCATCATGCTTTGAGGGGCGTCCCCCCCCCCCCCCCCCCCCCCCTCAACGCCATGTTTACACACAACGTGGAGGCCGGGTGCAGCGCAGCGGCAGAGGGCTGGGTTAGAGTATGCAAAGCTGATGTGGAGCTCAGCACATACAGTCTCACACACACATACACTCATACACACGCAGAGACAAACACACGCACATACACACTCACGCAGATACACACGCAGAGACAAACACACTCACATGCAGATACACACTCACACGCAGATATACACTCAGATACACATGCAGAGACAAACACACTCACACACACTTACACCCTTGCACGCACATACTGTACACTCCCACGCACATACACGCTCACACACTCGAACACACTCATACACACTCACACACTCACACACTCACTCTCACAGAGACACACACATGTTGTTCTTTATTTTCCTCGCTGTCATATTTCTCTGCCCACCAGCGCGTTTTGCAGCCTTCCTAGAAGGCAATCTGTAGGAAGGTGCTGTCCTCTTTACACGACGTACTTACGAAGGACTTGATATGTTCACTCATCCCCGTTTCTTCTGGACAGTAAACGGCTGAGTCCAGCTGTGCTCCAGCATTCTTTCCCACTGGTTCACAGCGTGAACTGAGCTGTTGTGTTGATGCAGGGCAGTAGGAATGCTAATACACGCGCACACACACATACACATACATACATACATACACACATACACACATACATACACACATATATATATATATATATATACTGTATATGCATACACATGCACAAACACGTGCATACACACACACACATGCACACATACTGTAGCTTGTAGCTGGGTAAAGACGACTTCCTGCTACCTCCTGAAGATCTCCCTCCAATAGTGAGTCATTGGTTCAGAATGCGCTTTGTAACGGAACACCTCGGGAGAGACGAGAAGCAGACGGAGGATAAGTTACGAGCTTGAACACTTGTATCTAATCATCATGACTGAGTTTAACAAGACAACTTATGGATGATTAAAAAACAAACGGATACAGGATTTTAAATTTATCCCCAACCCCAGTTGTCTTTAGATTTCGACTTGGACCAAGCCCCGTATGTGGAGTAAAGAACAACGTGTGACCACTAGATGGCGCTGCCTTCAAAGGGAAAAGGAGATGGGTGCAAATGAGGACAACACAATCTGGAACCGTTCAGAACCTAAAATAATTCACTTTGACAGTCTTAGCTGGGATAAAACCATTAAAAATAAAGTGGGGATTGCATATTGCCTAAAGTATAAATAGCCTTTGTATGTGAAAATCCAAAAAATGACATCACAATTAATGGTAGCCTACCTGGTTGGATATTGAAATGTACGCATGACAGATGATGCAACTACCCAACTACCCATGGAACCACACAATGGTAGTGTTATTGTTTGGTGAGCTGTCATTGATCCGTCCGTCTGTGTCCATCTGTCTCCAGGCAGCGATCCAGATGTGTGTGGCCGCTCTGAGGATGAAGATTCTGCCCTGAAGCCCAGCAGTATGTCAGGTGATTACAACAACAACCGCGGCATGCCTACTGAGTGGTTTCCTGAGACCGTGTGAAACATATAAGCAAGTAGAGAGTAAGAGTAATATTGACTCATTGTCTACATTCGGAGGGAACACACACACATGACATTGACCATTTAAAACAGGGGTCCCCCA
The DNA here is from genome assembly GCF_964030765.1 of Micromesistius poutassou. Classification (NCBI taxonomy): domain Eukaryota; kingdom Metazoa; phylum Chordata; class Actinopteri; order Gadiformes; family Gadidae; genus Micromesistius; species Micromesistius poutassou. The sequence goes on along the minus strand of NC_140290.1, from coordinate 3,548,767 downwards.
CATCAGCCCCCCCCCTTAGTAATAAGAGAATAATAATCATCCACAAACCATTGTTTTCATTTGTATTACATTATGGTTTGCCGTTGTGAACTGAAATTACAATTCACCACAATTCTAAAGAAGGAAATTCTGAAATCGAGAAAGAAAACGATAAAGTTACAAATGATTGACATCTTCTATCAGTTTTATTTCTGAATGATCTAATTAGTGTAAAAATAATTGGATTTGATTTGAGTACAGCACTGGCAGTGCTGAATAGTATGTATTCCAGCCGTAACTATTGTGTTTTGGCCTTGTTAATATCCCCTTTGATGGCTTCCTCCTCCACCACCCATAATGCCCTCACCTTACCTTACCTTTCCTCAACACTGTATCTCAACAGTGGGCCGAACACCAGGAACACACACACACAGAAAAGCACTGATGATGTTCTAAATAGTCATTTAGCTTCGGTTCAATTTGAGGTGAAACATGGAACCAACAGAGAAAAGCAGTCTGCGTCTTTCTCCTGAGTGGCCCTGTTGTTTTTCTGCATTATTTATAAGTGCTTTCTCTCTATTTCAGAGCCAGGAGACAAAAGCTCCCCCCGCTGGACCGATGAGGCCATTCAGAACGGTAATGTTCCCCCTCAGTGGGGGTCTGGGGTCTCATGGGGGGGGGGGGGGGGGTTAAACGCACAAGGTCACATGATCACAGCGCTCGCTGCTTGTGGAAATCTGACGGGATCAATTATTCTCCTCTCGCTTTCTTTTTTAGCTGATGTTTAGGAGCTGGCGGTTACGGTATCTATCAGGTGACGGTTAATGGAGATATATCTATTTGATGCATTATGACTTGTCCTGCACACATCAGAACCGTCATACATAATAATGCCATAGAGCCTTCTTTATGTTTATGTATTGATTTGAATTGAAGAACATGGCTGCAGTGTTATTGGACAAGACGATGAACCAATATTGTTAAAAAACAGAACAATCATGAGGAAACAAGGACCAAGAAACAAAAGGTTCCCCAAACCAGATCCAGAGTGTCAGTAGTGTAAGGTCACAGAGCAGCAGGCCGTTGAGACGCTTCAGTCAGAGGTCCTGCTCGTAGCACAACAAACGGTTTGAGCCACGCACTACAGCACCGCCGTCAGGGGACAGCTGCCGTCGACCCTAGTGCCAGCGTTAATCCTCCAGAAGAACCTTGATGAAGTGGAACGGGCTGTTGTCATCTGAGCTGGTGAGGAGGTGTTCTGAGGACAGGTCCTCCTCGGGTGTCCCTGCTCACGTGGCCACAACTGGCTCCAGTCCAAAGTTCAGGGCCTCTGTGGTCCGTACATCCACCGACGGTTCCTCGACCCCCAACACCAAGCAGTCGATGTGTCAGGTGGTGCATTTGTTCAGCAGACTGCTGTGAGAGGCAGAGGTGGCAAGAAATGTACAGATTTATGTACATTTTTTGATTTATGTACAGAAGAGCAGGAAGAGTAGAACATCATGCACATTCCATTCCCTGCCATGCCCTCTCCAGATTAGGGCTGGAAATATTTAGTAGAACATCAACGCTTATGGAATATCCATGCAGCCATTTTGTTATCGTCATTGAAGGGACTTTGTAGATTGGATGAATCAACACAAGGCAAACGTGTGTGTGTGTGTGTGTGTGTGTGTGTGTGTGTGTGTGTGTGTGTGTGTGTGTGTGTGTGTGTGTGTGTGTGTGTGTGTGTGTGTGTGTGTGTGTGTGTGTGTGTGTGTGTGTAATGTGTCCTGAACTGTGTGTTTTCTTGTCTTTATTTGATGTATTTTAACTATAGACGTTAACTAATAGCTTGCAGTTGAACACTTCTTAACCCATCATGTCGCTGAGCGTCTTTCTCCTCATTGAACATTAGACCTTCAGACGAGCTTTAGTATTGAATGAATAGAAAAGGTATTCAGCATCTTTCAAAGTCAGAAGCTGCACATCCAGATCCTCCTCTGTTTGATGAGGGCGACTCTGGTTGAGGTTGTACACTTGGAGTTGTAAACATGGCTTTGTGATTTGTTGTCAAGGCTCAAGTTGTGCACATAGCCGCCTTAAGGAAAGGAAACAGCCTTGACTTTGTGACTTCTGTTTTCTTTCTGCTTTGTTTGTGATGCAACCTTGTCTTTTTGGCACCAATGGATTTCATAAACGGTTTATTTTCCAAATAAATGGATTTTGAGTGTGAAATTAATCTATTTTAGTAGTTGATGTAGTAGAACCTTGTACATTGACCAAAATAGTACAAGTTTGAGGCATTCCAAGTTCCTGCACTCCTGTTAATACAGTGGCATACGGTTCCTGAGCATAAAACAGATTAAAGCATTGACAGATATATACGTCTAAATGCTTCTAATGCTTATAAATGCTACTGAATCCATTAACAAATTCACAGCTTAGACAACACCGCTTCATTAAAGTGTCAACCCCTCTTGGCAAGTCGATTTACCTTAAACTGCCCATCTTTCAACAGCTAGAGCAGCTATTGATCTCAAAGTTCCATTGATCTGCTGGAACTGAATCATCTATTGTGTTTGGTCATTTAATTTATTTTTAATCCATTGATTGATGGTTTTAATTGGACATCTTTGTCCTTAATGGAAATATACCATTTTGGAACATTATACATATATAGCATGTGTTCACATGTGTCAAATGTATTACATTATACATGTTAACCCATCCATAATGTATCCTGTTAAAAGAAAGTTATATAGAGTGACACACTTCCAGTATCACTATGAGTGGAGGCTCCTTGGCTTCCTAGTCGCCCCCCTCATATGACCCTCTCTCCTCTGGTGTGGAGCGGAGTCCAACCCAAAGGTCCAGTGGTGGTCTGACACGATGATGAAGGATGACGGGGTGGTCCTAATGAGGCATGGGGGCCTCTGGAGCGACAGCGGCACTATGGGACGTGTCTGATGGGGTTCAGTCATTAGCTGGGTTCAGGAGTTATTTCTAGGTACGATGATGAAGTTCTCCAAACAAATGGCTTAAGGGCCTCACACAGGTTAGGTAAGAATCAAACTTAACAATCATGTCATCATCCAATATCTAAACTTTTCTGTACATTCAATACGAATTTTGAAATATTCCCAACACGTATTTCAAAAATGTATTGCGTATCCGTCCATTAAATTTGAAATGAAACCTTCTTTTCAGTCTTTCAGAACATCTTATGTGATAAACGCTTTTGTCTTCTGATTAATCACTACACTCCAAAGATGTGAGGTATACGATAACTTGTGAGAAATGTAAATAGCAGAAGTGTAAAATACAGAGGAACTATCATGTGGCCAACAGGACACAGAGAACACAGTTCCTGTCTTTCTGTGTTTCTGGTTCCTGGACAGCATCAGGACTTTAGCTCACTAATCACTGACTCCTCCCCCCTGTGGGGCCCTCCCTGATTGGTGGAAATCAGATTAGAGGCTGGTGTGGTCAGAAACATGCTTCCTAATTCAGACGGGATTGAGTGGATAAAAGGTTCCTCAGAGAGGACACTCTTTCTAGGAACAAGCTCATCTGTTGTCGTAGGTTTGGGGAACCACAAGTGTGTAACCTGAACACGGTTTGTTACATTAATGTAATCTTCTAGTCAGGTTAAACGGCTCATTCCACTGCTCATTGGCTCAAACATCATCCAGAGTCTTTGGGTCATTTTTTCGCCACAGTATGGACTTTATTTTTTGACTCTTTGGCTCTGTGGTGGCGTGCCACCTACAGGATGTCTGTGATAACCTCCTGCCTGGCAGAACTGTACGGTGGGCCGCACGCCAGCACGGGGGGCTACCCGGTCCCCGGGGGCGGGGAATACTGCATGCACCCCGCCGAGGGCCCCGGCCCGGGCCCCTGGGAGCCTCAGGGCCCGCTCCATCCTCCATGCACGGAGCAGGCCAGGGCGTCCAGGGCGCCGTTGGGCTCCTCCTACACGCCCGTCTTCACTGGCGACCTTTGCAGCATGGAGATGTCTCTCAGTGACTACCCTGACTACCAGGGGGCAGCAGCCTGCCTCTCTGGGGCAGCAGCCCGTAATCTGTCCCAGAGAGAGGTCTCTGTCCCGGAGAGGGGGCCCTCCACTGCAGCTGTGCAGTGGAGGCAGGGAGAGCATCAGAGAGGTACTGCTCTGCAGCCTGTGAGACTCCTGATAGAGCTCTTCAGGGGGGCTTCTCTGCTCTCAATGCACCTTTCTGCTTTCATGACATTTTGTTTTACATTTATTTGGCATTTGGTAAAATTGTATTACTCTGCTTTTTCTTGGGGATTACGACACTGTGAGATGGTGAGAAGATCATGGCTTCCAGTAACTGAACTGTTTGTATTTAATTGTTCTGTTATCTGGTTGAGGTGTGGGTGATGGGGGTGGGGGGGGGGGGGGGGGGGGGCTGCGTCTGATGCTGAGGGGGTCCCACTGGAGGCGGGGGGGGGGGGGTTATTGATTGTGTTGTAACTGGGGACCTGAACAGAGAACAGAAGGCTTATTGATCACTGGTCCTCCACTAACCCAGTCTTCTGGAGGTCTGCCCCATTAATCTCCACCCAAGTGGGCTCGCCAAATAAAGAGCTGGAGGTCTGCCTCATTAGGCTCGACCCCAGTGGGCTCGCCAAATAAAGAGCATGTCCACATGGGCGAGGGACACATCATCAGCGAGGCATCCCAAGGCCACCAGGAACCAGGAGCAGAGCTGCATTTATTCTAGATGATTCCCATTTCTGTCATGCTGGAGTCAATCCCCTACTACCCCTGGTTTGGGATTAGAATTATGGTTTGTGTTCATCTTCTACTTTCGTTTTCAGTTGCAGAAACTGAGAAATGTAACAAAAAGATACAACACACTGACACACTGATGTGTTGCAATAAATTACTATATAATTAAACACTCTATACTATTTACTGTTAATACTTCAGATAAAAAAAAATCTTTTTGCTATTCACTTTTTGACTAGTACAAAATATACAAACCGTTTTGCAAAAGGGACTCACCAGTGGAGAAACTAAGCAACTTAAGAGTTGGATTTCTATTCAACCAGAGGAAGGACAAAAAGATACAAAAACGTGGATCAATTAGCTTCATAACTAGTATGCCTTGCTCCCATAATGGACTTGCTTGCAAGCTAGCTGCTGACTTTATTAATTTATATTGATCTATTTAATCAGCTGGCAAACGTTCATACCCTTGTTGACTTTTAAAGACACACATGTCACATATTGATGGCCCCATTGTGTAGAAACACAACTAATAATCTACCCCACCGCCATAACAAAACCCTAACCTTAAAGTACCCTCACAGATGCTCCGGTAAATATTCAGTCAATAAACTTTGTGCAGATTTCAGACTGCAGAGAAGCACATAAATAGCCTGTTCCATAAGTAGTGAGTTCTTTAAATGTGTTTGTGTTTTACCCGTCTCAGTTTAAATCATTTCATCTACAATTGTTGCTGATGCTTGTTGTTCTTTGTGTCTCTGCCAGGGTACATCCCGAGTTACCTGGACAAAGACGAGCTGTGCGTCGTGTGCGGGGACAAAGCCACTGGCTACCACTACCGCTGCATCACCTGTGAGGGCTGCAAGGTAATGGGCTCCCTTCAAGACTCAAGAAGTGTCCCTGTGTTTAGTGTCATTCCCTAACATGGTGGGATGACTAAAGGAGTGTCTTAGTGTCATGCCCTAACAAGGTGGGATGACTAAAGGAGTGTCTTAGTGTCATTCCCTAACATGGTGGGATGACTAAAGGAGTGTCTTAGTGTCATGCCCTAACAAGGTGGGATGACTAAAGGAGTGTCTTAGTGTCATGCCCTAACAAGGTGGGATGACTAAAGGAGTGTCTTAGTGTCATTACTTATCATGGTGTGATGACTAAAGAAGTGTCTTAGTGTCATTACCTATCATGGTGTGATGACTAAAGGAGTGTCTAATGCCCCCTTTCCACCGGCGGCTACGCTTCGTACCCAGCACGCCTCAGCCCAGTAGTGAAGTATAGCCCAGCTCAGTTACGGCTCGCGTTTCCACCGCCGCCAGTACCCTTATAGTTGGGCGGGGTTTAAGCCGCACGGCAATAGCCGCGGCAGCTACATAAGCATCGTGATCTCATAGCAGCCCAACAGTGTAGCCTGTTACACAGTGTAGCCTGTTCTTCTTTTTCCAAGGAAAAAGAAGAAGAAAAAGAAGAACGCGCACAATGAACAAAGAGCAACAATGTAGGACGTCTGAGAAGGACGGCAATCTTTTGCACGACATTTTCTCGCCGTAATACCTCGCGGGTACTGTGTTTGTTTGTTATTATCCCCCTGATTCTGTCGACCAATTATCGGACGGCATGTGTAGCTCGAACTTGCCGGCACCCTTTCACGGAGAACGGCTCAATACGGCTCAGTCTGGGTCACGCCCACTTTTGGCTGTGGAAACGCGACCCGTGCCGCACCTTTGCAGACTGAACCGACCCGCACCCTGTGGTGGAAATGCGCCATTAGTGTCATGACCCAACATGGTGTGATGACTAAAGGAGTGTCTTAGTGTCATGACCTAACATGGTGTGATGACTAAAGGAGTGTCTTAGTGTCATTACCTATCATGGTGTGATGACTAAAGGAGTGTCATAGTGTCATTACCTAACATGGTGTGATGACTAAAGGAGTGTCTAATGCCGCTTTTCCACCGCCAGTACCAACTCGACTCGACTCGACTCGCCTCGACTCAACTCGGTTTGGTTGCGTTTCCATCTAAAAAAGTACCTCTTCAATGTGGGCGGGTCGTAGAAAAGAACCTCTCCACCATGGGCGGGTCGTCATTAGGTTTTAATCACGGGAGACGCGATTCCCGGGAAATCTGAATCTGATCAATACTATTTCCTGATTCCCGGGAAAGGTTATGATGGGAAATAAAATAAAATAAAAAGCGCAATGACTGCGCGTCTATTGTTGTCATACGGTAACGTTGATAGAGGCGAAACTCGAGCCCTAGGAAAGGAACGACACTGAAACGAAACAGCGAAACGCTGATCCTCCGGAGCCGGTCCGTGGACTCCAGCCACGCCGGACACACACAACCACGCCCGATACACATAACGACGCGCAGCCTAACTCGAGCCCCGGGAAAGGAGCGACACACACGGCGAAACGCTGATCAGTGTCCCCCTCGGGAGCGGATTCGTGGACTCCAACCACGCCGGACACAACTTAACTTTGAATGATTACTCCCATTTACAGCCGCTGGCCAATCAGTTACCAGCAGCCTGTATACGTCACACAAAAGTACCTACTCCGCTCGCTTGGAACCTCGACGGAGGTAGTACTAAAAAAAAGTACCCGGTACTAGGTACCGGGTACTTTTTTTGCCAATGGAAACGCAAATAAGGCGTGGCGAGTCGAGTCGAGTCGAGTCGAGTCGAGTAGGTACTGGCGGTGGAAAAGCGGCATTAGTGACTTACTGCAGTAGTGTGGTCGTTGACCCCCGCTGTGAACCCATGTGACCCATTGCAGGGGTTCTTCCGGCGGACCATCCAGAAGAACCTGAGCCCCTCGTACGCCTGTAAGTTTGAGGCCAAGTGTGTCCATCGACAAGGTCACACGCAACGTGTGCCAGGAATGTCGCTTCAAGAAGTGCATCGTGGTCGGCATGGCAACAGATCGTAAGTATTTATTTTCATGATCGACCTGCAAAACGTCCCGCAACACATCCATTTTGTACTTTATCAATCAATCAAATATCCCTCTGTGTGTTCTCATCCTCCCCCTCTTCCTCTTCCTCCTCTTCTTCTTCCTCTTCCTCTTTCCCCTCCCCCTCCTCCTCCTCTTCCTCTCCCTCCTCTTCCTCTTCCTCCTCTCTCTCCTCCCCCTCTCCCTCCTCCTCCTCCTCCTCTTCCTCTTCCTTCTCCCCCTCTCCTCCCCCTCCTCTCCCTCCCCCTCCTCCTTCTCCTCCTCCCCCTCTTCCCCCTCCTCCTTCTCCTCCTCCTCCCCCTCTTCCCCCTCCTCCTCCTCTCCCCTCCTCCTCTCCAGTGGTGCTGGACGACAGCAAGCGTCTAGCCAAGAGGAAGCTGATCGAGGAGAACCCGTCAGCGGCGGCGTAAGGAGGGGGTCCAGAAGACGCCGGGGGAGCGGCAGGAGCCCACGCAGGAGGAGTGGGACCTGATCCGCATGGTGATGCAGGCCCACGTGGACACCAACGCCCAGGGGAACCACTGGAAGCAGAAGCGCAAGTTCCTGGTGAGCTCCTCCTCAACGCACCC
>NC_140290.1:3433212-3540334 GCF_964030765.1 Micromesistius poutassou | reverse complement strand
GTTGAGTTACCAGGTGATTTTATTGTATTGAGCTTGGCTTACATGTATAATGTTTTATCATACCGCTGCATGCATGTTCATAGCCTCCTGATGCTAGCTTATGCTAAGCGTTGTGCTACCCTCCTGATGCTAGCGGATGCTAAGCGTTGTGCTACCCTCCTGATGCTAGCTTATGCTAAGCGTTGTGCTACCCTCCTGATGCTAGCGGATGCTAAGCGTTGTGCTACCCTCCTGATGCTAGCGGATGCTAAGCGTTGTGCTACCCTCCTGATGCTAGCGGATGCTAAGCGTTGTGCTACCCTCCTGATGCTAGCGGATGCTAAGCGTTTTGCTACCCTCCTGATGCTAGCGGATGCTAAGCGTTGTGCTACCCTCCTGATGCTAGCTTATGCTAAGCGTTGTGCTACCCTCCTGATGCTAGCGGATGCTAAGCGTTGTGCTACCCTCCTGATGCTAGCGGATGCTAAGCGTTGTGCTACCCTCCTGATGCTAGCGGATGCTAAGCGTTGTGCTACCCTCCTGATGCTAGCGGATGCTAAGCGTTGTGCTACCCTCCTGATGCTAGCTTATGCTAAGCGTTGTGCTACCCTCCTGATGCTAGCGGATGCTAAGCGTTGTGCTACCCTCCTGATGCTAGCGGATGCTAAGCGTTGTGCTACCCTCCTGATGCTAGCGGATGCTAAGCGTTGTGCTACCCTCCTGATGCTAGCGGATGCTAAGCGTTGTGCTTCCCTCCCCAGCTACCCTGTGAGGACCAGATCATCCTGCTGAAGGGCTGCTGCATGGAGATCATGTCGCTGCGCGCTGCCGTGCGCTACGACCCCGAGAGCGAGACGCTGACGCTGAACGGGGAGATGGCTGTGACGCGGGGCCAGCTGAAGAATGGCGGGCTGGGCGTGGTGTCGGATGCCATCTTCGACCTGGGCGTGTCGCTGTCGTCCTTCAACCTCGACGACTCGGAGGTGGCCCTGCTGCAGGCCGTGGTGCTGCTGTCCTCCGGTAGGCCCCCCCCCACCAAACCCCCCCATGCTGCTGTTGTTGTTGTTGTTGTCGTCATGTTCCTGTACCTCCCTTTAGTAACACTGATAATAACCTTGTTTATTTCAGCCCCCATCTCACACTCAGGTTGTTTATCTGTAAACGGTCCTTGACTGTCCGGTCTCACGCTTTACAATCACAGAGAAATATCTGACAAATACATACGGACAGACAGGCGGACAGATAGACACATACACACACACGGAGGTGAGGAGGATAATTGTTCAATCGTTCAATCAAAGATTCGTAAAAGTCAAGCATGTTCATTGTCTTTGTGTGTCATAACCAACTTTGATATGAATGCCTTGCACTGGGAAGAACAGCGTTATAAATAACAGCGTTACTCACGGCGTTACTTTTTTCAGTAACGAGTAATCTAATTGATTACTCTTCCCATCATTATAACGCCATTACCATTACTTCCAAAGATCCATTTGTATGGTACGCCGGTAAGCCCGATCTGCTCTAGCGAGAACGTGACGTTATTTTCTGGCTTGCAGCACTTAGCGTTCCAGTTTGTCATTGGCTAGTCATTGTTATTGTTAGCTACATTAGCCTCTTTAGCTAACCAGCTCGAAAACAAACAACACAACTTTACATCATATTGCACGCACAGCAAGACCGTGCAATGCAAAAATTGGTGACCGGAGTAGAAATGTAATCAAGTTTGTAAGTGCATCTAAAATCTACATTAAAATTACCAACGTGGTACAAATACAAAGAAAAATAATTGTCTTTACGGGCGCAGCCATTTTTGTCGAGTCGTACGGTCAGCCTCACTGAACTCTGTATACTCTCAGAATCCTGAGTGGGACAGATCAAAAGGGGGCATTCCACAGTGAAATACCGCAAGAAAGCTTGGAGATTTACACCTTACGACTCGTACAGGTGGGCGTACCATACAAATGGATTGCAGCAATAGTCGGACACACCAAAAATAGCCTTTAAATGAGTAACTAATTTAGTTACTTTAGCTAACCCTTTTTTGGGACAGTATCTAGTAACTGTATCTTATTACTTTTTTTTAAGTAACTTGCCCAACCCTGATGCCTTGTAATGCATATTGGTGTTTACATGAAGGCCATTGACATCCAGGTCTTTGATTCATTGCTCTTAAGATGTTTCCACTTGCCAGTCATATACAGCACCATAAATAATATATATTATTATTATTATTATTATAATAGCGCTGTTATTTCCCTCTGTGAACGTCAGCCTGTCCTAAGGAAGTCTGGTTCTAGACGGGTTCTGGGGCCATCGTGTACGGGAGGTTTTCCTCCTCCCGCACCGCGTAGACCCGCCTCCCTTGGACCCTTAGACCCGCCTCTCTGAGACTTGTAGACCCGTCTCCTTGGGACCTGTAAACCCGCCTCCCTGGGACCTGTAGACCCCCCTCCCTTGGACCCTTAGACCCGCCTCTCTGAGACTTGTAGACCCGTCTCCCTGGGACCTGTAGACCCGCCTCCCTGGGACCTGTAGACCCGCCTCCCTGGGACCTGTAGACCCGCCTCCCTGGGACCTGTAGACCCGTCTCCTTGGGACCTGTAAACCCGCCTCCCTGGGACCTGTAGACCCGCCTCCCTGGGACCTGTAGACCCGTCTCCCTGGGACCTGTAGACCCGCCTCCCTGGGCCCTGTAGACCCGCCTCCCTGGGCCCTGTAGACCCGCCTCCCTGGGCCCTGTAGACCTGTCTCCCAGGGCCATTGTTTTATTGGTTTATTTGTGATTATGAGGGTTTATTGAAACCCCAGAAGGAACATTACCTCAAAGATAGGAGGAATGCATTGACCCAACAGGGGTCAATGTGTATATTGTTTATTGAGGAACACAGGACTGATTGGGAGTTTAAAGTGTGTTCAGTTCCGAGCCACGGGGAACCCCAACGCCTCCATCGATCCTGAAAAAAATAAATACAATATACACATTCTGTGCCTGAGAGAACCCATAAGGGATTTCCAATAGCAGCACGGGGGGGGGGGGGTATTGATCACCACAGCTGTTGGGTCAATGCATTCCTCCTATCTTTGAGGTAATGTTCCTTCTGGGGTTTCAATAAACCCTCATAATCACAAATAAACCAATAAAACAATGGCCCTGGGAGACGGGTCTACAGGGCCCAGGGAGGCGGGTCTACAGGGCCCAGGGAGGCGGGTCTACAGGTCCCTGGGAGACTATTTTGTTCAGGATCGATGGAGGCGTTGGGGTTCCCTGTGGCTCGGAACTGAACACACTTTAAACTCCCAATCAGTCCTGTGTCCCTCACACACACATACTAATCAGATCAATATATGAAAACCATGTAGTTGCCAATATACTAGATAAATATTAGTTATGTGTTACTGTGAGAAAACAAACATGTGTACGTGTGCGCATGCATCTTACATACGTGTGTTACAAATCTTCCTTTTCATCATCGTTCACTACATTAATCTGTGTGCCTGTGTGTTTGCCTGTGTCTGTGTGTGCCTGTGTCTGTGTGTGCCTGCATGTGCTTGTCTGTGTGCCTTCGTGTGTGCCTGTGTCTGTGTGTGCCTGCGTGTGCCCGCCTGCGTGTGTGTGTGTGTGCCTGCGTGTACCTGCGTGTGCCCGCCTGTGTGTGTGTGTGTGTGTGTGTGTGTGTGTGTGTGTGTGTGTGTGTGTGTGTGTGTGTGTGTGTGTGCGTACCTGTGTGAATGTGTGCGTCTTCCCCCCAGACCGGCCGGGCCTGAGCAGCGTGGAGCGCATCGAGCGTTGCCAGGAGGAGTTCCTGCTGGCCTTTGAACATTACATCAACTACCGCAAGCACAAGCTGGCCCACTTCTGGCCAAAGCTGCTGATGAAGGTGACCGACCTGCGCATGATCGGCGCCTGCCACGCCAGCCGCTTCCTGCACATGAAGGTGGAGTGCCCCAACGAGCTCTTCCCCCCGCTCTTCCTGGAGGTGTTCGAGGACTGAGTCTTCAGACCGCCACCACCACCGTGACCACCGTGACCACCGCCTGAGACCACCGCCCAGACCACAGTCCTGAACACTGCCGGAACACCGCTCACACCGTGAACCGGCTCCTCCTCTTCCTCCGCCTCCTGCTGCTGCTGCTGTGTGTGTGTGTCTGTTGTAAAGACTGTGTGTGTGTGTGTGTGTATGTGTGGGGGGGTTAGAGATTGAGTGGTAGATCTGTTTTCAGAGCTGAACTCCGGACCTTGTCCAGAGCCTTTCAGCCGTGTAGCACACAGCAGGAGGTCGTCCAGTCAGCGGTGTTCCTCAACTGGGAATTCTGTGTGGGGTTCAGGCGAGGGGTGGGCGTGCAGGAGGCAGGACCTGACACAAAAATGATCGCAGGGTTTGGTTTACAGCACATCCAAGATGATGATGACGTAGATGTTTTTGCTTCGATATCCCAACTACATGTATTATGACTTGCTTTGGCGCCAGTCACATGGTAGCAAGGTCATCAACGCTTGCTGTGAATTCTTCTTCTTCTTTGGATTAAGCTCCACCTACTCTACTGGAGAGGTGAGACAGAATCTAGTCCTGTGAATCCTTGCTGTACCGGAGAGGTGAGACAGGATCTAGTCCTGTGAATCCTCGCTGTACCGGAGAGGTGAGTTACACGGACATTGGAATAAGAAGCAGGCAGGGAGAGTCTATTTAACGGCCAGTCAAGCGGATCGGGACCCTGCGTCCTCACAGCTCCTCCGGGTAAGGCCTGGGGTTCAGGGCCACAGTGCATGTGTGAAAAGGGTTCTGTTAGTGTGAGTGGTGGAGGATGAGTGTGTGTGTGTGTGTGTGTGTGTGACTCAGTCTTGCGCTGCACGAGCGCAGTCAGCAGGGGATGAAGGCGGTGGTGGTCCGGAGGCCCTTGGTATCCAGGGACTTTCCTAGCACTACTGACCGTCATTTCATTCCGTAGTGTAGGAGTAGCTCTCAGCCGAGTACTGGACGGAACCATTCCTTTACGATGCGGGTACTGAATATATAATATCATTTTTTTATTTGTATTTCTGTTGTCGGTGTTCACCTTAACCGCTGGTATGGCAGTATCTTTGCGTCTGTTTTTGTGGATGATTCATGATTTGGACTATGGGTTAGTTTAAAAAACAGATAAACTGGCTGCTGGATGGGACACACAGTCTATCTCTCTCCCCCAACAGACTTTGCCTTCTCAGTGAAGTGGATCAGTTCTCGGGTAGTGATTAGCCATGCAGTCTCTGTATGAGTGAGTGGGCATTCTGGACCCCTGAGTCACACAGCCCTACGGAGCCACGCGTTCCTATTGGAGACAGTTATCCGACCAAAGCCCACAAGACTTACAGACATCAGGAAAGCACAACATCACCTGGAGTAGCCATGCCACACACACTGTGCCAAAATACACAACCAAGGAGTGAGTTGGAGGGGTCAAGGAGTGAGTTGGAGGGGTCAGCGACGGCTGCATGACAGCTGGCTCTCCTGACCACGGCTCCCATGCGCGGCTCAACAACTCATCATTTGACAAAATAACTCAACAATAAACCTAGTTTTTTTCAGCTGGACAAGTTGCCTCTAAATACCATACATATACAAAAATGTATAAGACATGAATGAGACTGATATAAAAGATGCTATGCAGAAGGTTTAGTGTGTGTGTGTGTGTGTATATATATGTATGTGTGTATATATATATATATATATATATATATATATGTATGTGTGTGTGTGTGTGTGTGTGTGTGTGTGTGTACACCCACTGAACATTGGGATTAGTTCCATCCTCCCACAGCAGGGCGCTTGTTTATGAACGGTAACACTATGAGCTTTCGTCTGTGAATGTGAGGAAACCATTATGAATCCTTGAGCTAGCTTCTAGAGCCCAGGGGTGCAAGGTTTCCCTGGCTGCTGGTGCAGGGCTGAAGGCCAACCGGTTGCATTCAGAGAGAACCAGCCCTCTCCCGGCAGCTACAGGCTCCACAAGGACGGAATTGTCAGACGAAAAAAAGGTGATATTTTAGTCATTATAATTTGTATGTTTTGCTTTTGCAAAAGCCTCTCTGACATGGTTGTTTGCCATAGGGGAGATTCTAACCGCTTTGTAAATGACGCTGGCCCTCGCCACACTCTACTCCTCAAAAGCAAATTTGCGTTCTATCTTTGTTCTCTGAGTCGATTACTCTGCACCTAGAAATGGACTCAGCTACAGTGTTTTTAGATACCTCTCACACATCCACAAAACACCTCACCAAACTAAAATACTCAAAAAGTCAGAAATGCACAGACAATCATTGGAGAGAGACGGAGAGAGACAGAGAGAGACAGAGAGAAGTGCAGGCAGGGCATACTGAAACCAAGTGGGCCCAGACTGGGACAGCCCTGTCGAGGCTGGAGGAGCGGAGCCAGTGCTGAACCAATAGGAGATTACGTAGTTTTGAACCTTCTTTTGCTCTGGACATAGTGGACTCTAGGAAAACCGAGCTCAGCAATTGCTCCTTTCACGTTTACTCAGTTACAAAACAATAACAAAAGGTTACACAGTAGGACAAGAAACTAAAATAAATGAATAAAGAAGAAAATTAAATGCTATTTTACAAGTACAAAGGAAAAGGATGTATATTTTCAGACAGCATTGTTTTGTACAGGTGTCGTTTGAGCATAACATGGACATTGGTTGGTGTTTTGCATAGCATTCGAGTTGCTTTGCAAAGCATTATGTAAACAAGGATAAACCTTTGTGCAACATTCACTTCTACAATACACAACTACCTGAGAGGCCGCACTTGGACTTCAGTCAGACAAGTGTTAAAGGAAGATAATGAAACGAGAACGCAAAGCCAACTATCATCTCATTACCAGCATCAGGAACAACCAAGAAAAGGAAACAAACTAACAATCGACGGTCAACTGAGCATCAAGCACACAATATCAAAAAACTAGAAGAAATCTGGACAGTTTGTTGTGGTTGAGCTGATTGTCCATGGAGTGAAAGGGAGTATATAAAGGTGTGTGTATGGGGGAGCCCGGGGGGCAGAGCAGTTGCACTTAAAGACCATTTGATGCTCAAGGTTAATGATGTTTGCACTTCCTGTTAATTGGCACTTGAGAGAATAAAGATTGTTTTAAGGATGTGCTGATTATGTTTGTCTCCTCTGTATGTAGATTATCTTGGCTATTTTAGTGTACATTCGTAGATAGTGGTGATGTTTCAGTTTACCGTTTGAATCGGTTTCACATTGACCTGCTTGTTGAAGACGCTCACGCGAATAAGGTCAAGGTTCAACATGTAGGGAACATCAAGCTGGTACCGCTGTACTTAAGTAAGCTACTATACGGATCTCTGTGTGTTTGCATTGTCTATTTAACCACAGTATGTGTGTCTATTGGCTAAATCTAAATCTACATCTAGCAATATTGTGCCTGTTTGCAAAGACTATTTATTTGGGGCAATTTGCACCACCTTGTGGAGACTTTGAGGCACCTGAAGACTTCATTACAATGATGCTCTCTTTCACTCACACTCTCTCTCTCCCTCATCACCTAGGCCTATCATTTTGAAACTGTCAAAATCGTATTATTAAAGATCCTCTGTGTAAGATTTGATGCACTTCTAAAACATTTCCATATAATTCTGAGCAGACGCTCTGCATCACAAATAATTGTAAACTATCAAATCTCTTTCATAACCTAGCCACGAGCTCTCTCCACGACCCCTGACCTCTGGCTCTGCCTCACTCTCAGCTAGATGTCAATGTTTGAGAAGTTGGGACTACGGTAACCAACACGATATGATATCTATGAAAGCAGTTCACACACATTTGAATTCAAACATGTTCACTTCTTATCAGTTTTCCTCCTTCCTCTCATCAACAAAACAATTCAACAATGGTATAATGGCGATATGCCATGTCTTCTTGTACATCATTAATTCATTATTTAATCCTCTTTCCACATTCAGCCCCTGCCTCACCTGTAAGGGGCACTGCTGTAGTGGTGGCTCGTTCACGAACGAATCAGTTTGAACGAACGACTCTTTAAAACGAACAAACCGACCTGACTCGCCGCTCTCGTTCGTCGTCGTTGGTCTCATTCGTTCTCCGAGACTCGACTCCCAGCTCCACCCAATAGTCGCTGAGTCGCGAGTCGCCGTTCGTTCACTGACTATTTAGCGGTGAAGACTCGAGGACTGAGAAGTCACGAGAGCCAGCCGGACAACAACATCCCGATTCCGAACATGAAGCGCTCCTCAGCTAAAAGGAACTTAGTTAATGTTGTGTTGATTGATGACCATTTGCACCATTACACGATTGTGATTCGTTTGAGAATGAGAACGAGGGAGGAGCTGAGTCTGACCGACTCGGCTGAGAACGTGCATTCGCGATTCATTTGAACGAGAACGAGGGAGGATGCGAGTCTGACCGACTCGGCTGAGAACTGTGCATTCACGATTCATTTGAACGAGAACGAGGGAGGAGCCGAGTCTGACCGACTCAGTGACTGAGAATCATGATTCACCGCTACCGGAAATGCGAACAAACTAACAAACGAATGAACGACTCTTCTTGGCGAACTGACCGACGCGAACTGATTCATTCAAACAAATCATGAAATCCACTACTACACTGCTGCTCCTGCTCAGTTACAGACACAACAACTGATCTCCAAAAAACACTTTCAAGTTTACATCCCTCATGATTGATTTATGGTTACATTTTAAACAGTTTAGCAGTGCATGTCCCCTTGACAATAGGAAAGTGAGAAAGCTCCCTTTAAGACGTTTACAAAGTGATGTAGTGTGGACGGACCCGTACTTCGCCAACACTGACACAACACAACTTTTTATTAACCTTAAAGGTCCATGTCGTAACAATTTCACTTTATGAGGTTTTCTAACATTATTATGAGTTCACCTAGCCTGCCTATGACATCCTAGAAATGGCGTTAGATGTAAAACGAGAACTAGGTATCCTGCTCAGTCTTTGGAAAAAAATTTCGTTTTTCCATTCCCCCAATTCCAAAGTTCATTTTCCCCAATTCCCGACACAGTCGTTTGAGATTCATAATATCATCCGGAGGCGCACACTGCTTTTGGCCGTGATAATTAAGCAATAGATCACAACAGGTATGTCGCCGTCCCTCCGCTGCGCGTCGGGACGGACAACGTCCCTTAACTGTGGTATAATGAGAACATACCACTGACTGAAGTGATCTATTGCTTTTATAAAACGGTTACGTAAGTATGGCGAAATGAAAGTCATAGACACCCTCAATTTTGAAAAAGCGAGAAAGTTGGAAAAGCATTTTTTTAAACAAATACAAAAAAGTAGTCCCTCCTGGCTGCCTATTAGTGGTGGATTTCATGATTTGTTTGAAAGAATCAGTTTGTGTCGGTCAGTTCGCCATGAAGAGTCGTTCATTCGTTCGTTCGTTCGTTCGTTTGCATTTCCGGTAGCGGTGAATCATGATTCTCAGTCACTGAGTCGGTCAGACTCGGCTCCTCCCTCGTTCTCGTTCAAACGAATCGCGAATGCACGTTCTCAGCTGAGTCGGTCAGACTCAGCTCCTCCCTCGTTCTCATTCTCAAATGAATTACGATCATGCAATGGTGCAAACGGTCATCAATCAACACAACATTAACTAAGTTCCTTTTAGCTGAGGAGTGCTTCATGTTCGTAATTGGGATGTTGTTGCCCAGCTGACTCTCGTGACTTCTCAGTCCTCGAGTCTTCACCGCTAAACACAGTCAGTGAACGAACGGCGACTCACGAGTCAGCGAGTGGGTGGAGCTGGGAGTCGAGTCTCGGAGAACGAACGAGACGAACGAGAGCGGCGAATCAGTTTGGTTCGTTCGTTTTAAAGAGTCGTTCGTTCGAACTGATTTGTTCGCGAACGAGCCACCACTACTGCCTATTGCTACTACTGCCTATTGCTTGCTATGCAACACACTGTAGCGTCCTTCAGAGAGAAGGCTAGGCTAGAGACGGTAGCTTGGTTCACCGGCAATTTAGCCTACTATCGAGTTCACTCACCGTTTGCCTATTGCTTTACAACATTTCCACCCTCTCCAGCAATCAACATATTTTTAGGCTTCAGTGAACTATGCTATTGCTTTTATATATAAATAAACAACAGTTCAAGTTAGGCGCGGAGTGATACTGAACTCTGTAAACTGAATGGGCGTCTTTGGGAACCAATCAGATCGCTTGATTTAAGCCACCTGTTTTATAATATATATTATATCTATATATAATATATTATTTAGATATAGAGCTCCAGGACTCGCGTCGGAACGTCCGGAGTGTTCTAGAATATTTACAGAACACGGCCAAAAGCTGTGTGCCCCTCCGGATGATATTATGAATCCGAGCCATTGCAATCCATCCACTGTATGGAGCGCATGGTATCGTGGCCGCAAGCTGCTCTGGGCCACACGTTCACAAGGCTGAATTTCGGGAATGAGTCTTCATATACTGTAGCCACCAGCAAAAAAATACAGCAGAAAAACAGCAGTGGCAGGGCAACTAGGGCAGCCACCAGGGGAGACTGTGTTATACAGTATAGACGTAGTAAGTTTGGCCAAACAGTCTTCTCAGTACGGGCCTCAAATTACTGGAACTACTTCCTATTGAACTTAGAGAAACCACCATCTATCTATCATTTAAAACAAAACTTAAGAGATGGATTAAAAACAACCAAAACTGTAATCACCAATAACGGATCTGGCTTATCGTAAGTGCTGTAGTTCTTTGTGCTGCACTTATTCTCTCTCTCTCTTATCTTTTTTGTTTTCTTCTTGGATTTGATCTTATTAATGTAATTTGATGATGTGTTGACCTGCCAAGGGACTACAGATGAAAATCTAGCTTTTCTGCTAACTCTGTTACATGTACATTTTGAGTGTAAACTAAAATTGTCAATTGATGTGCATTGTCCCTTTTAAATAAACAAACATATAAAATAACCAACACCTATATAAAAGCATCCACAAAGTAGCATGCTATGGGACCTTTAAGTTCAATGTTCACCGCCTGAACAAGCGCTCATAGGGAAATGAGCCCCACCAAACAGCCAATCAGGTTCGAACAACAACGAGGTCAACGCTCATGTCATATTCTCGCGATAGCACGGACTCAGGCCTGCTAGCTAACTAGCCTATCGGCACCACAGCTGACATACGTTTGCCAGTTATATGGATAGTTCAACGTGATCTCTCTATGAATAAATATTCGCCACGTCAATAACTAATAACGTTAATAATAGATAGAAGACATCATTCACACTTTCTATTTTTAAAGAAAGAAATGCCGTCTTCCGACATGTCATTTGTTTCAACATGTCAGCTAAGCTGCTGTCGGTTGGAGCGCGAGGGGGAAGAGCGGGTGAGGAGGAAAGAGGAGAGGAGAGGGGGAGGAGAGGAGTAGAGGGGAGGGACAGACTGGAGCTGCAGCGGCGCTGTTTCCGCTGTATCCTAGTGCGGGCAGCTCTTTTATTTTGAGCATATATGATAATATATATATATATATATATAATTATTTATCTAAAATTATATTACATTGACAAATTGGGTATTTAGAATAGCGTGTAAGAGACTAGATCTATGTCTTTTTTTCTGTGTTATAACCCTTGAATTGGTAAGTAGTAACGCCTTACAATTACATGAAATGTTCTGGAGGCTAGTGGTTTCTACATAGCTGGTACCTAACACACCCATGACATAACACACACAGGTATGACAACACATACTCAAACAAACAATCACAGGGGGTTGAGAGGAGATCTCTGATCTCTGATTGCCTAGCAAACACACAAATCTCCCTCTTCTGACCTAATGGTTTCCTATTCTCTGTACTTCAGACAGGATATTGATCAATGCTTTTTGAGAGGGTATGCCATTAACTTTCAACAAACCATTATGAACCAACCTATCCATATTTTCACTATCATTTGTTTAGTGAAGCCCAGAGCTTTGTCATCTCTAGATAATAAGTGTATAACGTTAACCACAACTACAGTGTATTTTATGAAAATAAAGAAAATAAAGTAAATGGGTCTTTCCATTAGAGCCAGGCTGAAGAAGAGCGTTCTTGGAAACCATTTACTGATGGGATTTAAGGTTTTTTTTTACTTAAACTGTAACTTAATAACTAATAAATCCCACAATAGTAGCCTCCTCATGTGGAGGATAAACCAAAGACGCTCAACACAAACTAAACCGGAAATAAATACTTCCATGGCCCCTTTTGCACTTATAAAATTTATTCATATAGATATATTCATCTTTATAGTTATGCACTATGTATATATAATATATAATATCTATTTATAGAATTACTGCATTCCTTTCACAGTAAAATGTAATTACACCTACACAACACAAAGACATAAGCTATATAATTATCAGCATTCAAAAGGCCAAACAAACAAATTCATGTCAAAAATACCAGCTTCAGCTGGACTGTAAATGTCCAACAGCAGCCCTTAACCCTCCACAGGTCAGTCCTCCACAAAAGACCATCGCTTCATCCTCTTGCACCCCCACACGTTGAGTGAGTTGGGGCACCAAGCTAACAGGTGAACAGCACCGAGCTAACAGACGAACAGCACCGAGCTAACAGGTGAGCAGCACCGAGCTAACAGGTGAGCAGCACCGAGCTAACAGGTGAGCAGCACCGAGCTAAAAGGTGAGCAGCACCGAGATAACAGGTGAGTAGCACCGAGTTAACAGGTGAGCAGCACCGAGCTAACAGGGAATTACATGCAACGTTTGTTGAAAATCCAGAGGTGGGGAAAATTTTAAGGTTTTTTCCTCCTTAAATCCTGATCCAGAAACCTGATTCTGAATTGTTGGTAATACAACAAAGAAAAAAAACTAGAGGGATGACCTTTGCCCGACCACAGAAGGTAAAAGGGTTAAACTAATAAGGTGGTTTTCTGTGGAATGTCATCATTATTTTTGCTGAATTCCTGAATGAGGTTTGGGAACGAGGGACAGAGAAAGAAGTCTTTCTATTAAAAACAAATCCAATCAAAGAATGACCTATAAAACAAAGATATATCATATTAGGTTCCACTGTTTTTCTTACTCCAATTATATTCAGACACACAGCCATTGTCTATCGAAGACATTCTTGGTAGTTTTATTTTTTCAGCCAATCTCGTGGCCGCTCACTTTATTCCAATCATTTCATCTCCTTTATTGTGTCTTCTGTCTAAGTTCTGCCTCCAAGCTACCGGCCACACCTGGAGCAGGAGGAAACAGCCAGAAGCAGTCACATATTGCACTATTAATGCCAACTAAGTCTACACTATACAAAGCAGATGCTTGTTACATCTGCAAAAATCTTTTTTTCATGTGCTACACACTCGCACACCTAACACAAGGAGAAACGAAATAACATGGAGTCAGTGCTTTCGTATGTCTCTGTTCCCACAACGGAGGCCTTTCAGCCCTACAGTTTAATGACGTATCACAGTCTGCAGACCCCCCAGCCCCCCTGGTTCATACGTGGGGGCCTCTTCAGTCCAGCTCTGTGTCCCGAGGGCCCTGGAGGACATGGCGCTAGCTAGCTGCGCTAGTGGCGCTGTCCAAGGAGGTCGGAGGTCCAATGAAACTGAAGTTTGATGGAAAGTTCCTACGAGCTGCTGATGGGGGTGGTGGTGGTGGTGGTGGTGTCCTACCACCACCACGCCGGGCCGCTCAGAACCCTTGGGGGGGATTCAGGAGTGGACCTTGAAGGCCAGCAGCTGCTCAGAGTGCATGTTGTTGAGGGTGTGCAGGTCAGGCAGCTTGAGCAGCAGCTTGGTGAACACGGCCGTGTCGCTGGGTGGGTGGTTCTTGGCGATCAGGCTGCGCAGCGCCCGGATCAGAGTCTCCTGCAGAGCCTCCACGGAGTTTACGTTCTCGATGCCAGAGCGGTCTGTACACCGGGAGAGAGAGGGAGCGAGAGAGTTAGAGAGTTAGAGAGAGTTAGAGAGAGAGAGAGAGAGAGAGAGTTAGAAAAGAGAGAGGTAGTGAGAGCAGAGAGGAGAGAGTAGAGAAGAGAGGGTGAGAGTTAGAGAAGAGAGAGAGAGAGAGGGAGTGAGAGAGGGGGGGGGGGGGGGGGGGGAGGCTCAATTACATTCCCTTGGAAGTGTTGCTGACCTTCATTCAAAAGTGTTTTTGTTTTGACTCTTATCATGTGAAAACTCTTTTGCTTTAACGACAAATGTACAGTGATCCATAAAGTCAAATAATAATAAAAATATGATAGAAATAAGATAAAGAATCAACCAAACAGATCAACACCTGCGGACACCAGAACCACGGCCGTGAACAGGCTCATCTCCTCCTCGCTCAGGCCCAGGCTGGTGAGCTTCTGGCTGAAGTCCAACATGGAGGTGAGCAGGTCCCCGGCGCCCATGGCCCGCAGCGCCTCCACGCCGTACTTCCTGCCGCCCAGGAAGGTCACGGTGCGATCCTTCATGTCGAACAGCGAGGCAAAGCGCACCACTAACACCTGCCAAAATTCACAGCAGCAGCAGCACTGTCTCCGTCAGTTGGGGATTCAACACAGAGCTCTTTCTGTGGAGGTCTAGTCTCCCGCAGCATTGAGGGACAGAGGCCACTATGGGGGGGGGGGGGGGGACGTACCTCGAAGGTGCCAGCCTTCAGCAGGCTGACCTGGTCGTGCTGCGACAGGTCCCTGAAGCCCGGGATCTTCTTGGCGAACTCCACAACCTCCCGCACCGCAGGGGTGAAGCTCTGGGAGAACTCGGCCCACACGCCCTGGCCCGACTTGTGGGGGTCGACGTGGGGGGACAGGTTCATGGGACACACCTGGCGGGGAGGAGGGGGGGGGGGGGGGGGGGGGGGGGGGGTGGTGGGGGGGCATAGGGCAAAGGACAAAACCTTGAAGTTAAGAGGGTTGGCTCTAGAATGAGAAAAGGGACGTGAGACCCTGCTGCTCTTACCAGGTGCATTCTGTTGCCCCCGCCGACGGCATGGTGGTGGGGGCCCTTCAAGGAGCCGTGGGGGTTGGCCGGGCACTGGCCCCCGGGGGAGGTGTAAGGCAGTCTGTAGGGGCAGCGGTCCCCCGGGCTGAGGGCTGAGGGCCCCTGAGGGCCAGAGCCGCCTGCGGCCGGGGGCCCCTGGGCGGCGACAGTGGACAGGTTGTTGTGGAGGTTGGTCCAGGCCTCCTGCCTCTCCTCCGTGCCGGACGTTCTGTAGGAAGAGACCTTGTTGCCGTCGGCGACGCCCACACCGCCATCCTGGTGGTCCGAGGGGGAGGGGGGGGTCCCGCCGGAGGAGAGGCCCCGCCCCTGTTCCTGGTTGTACATGAAGTCCTCGCGGTGGGCCCGGGTCACCGAGCCGATCACCTCCTCCTCCCCGCTGTCGGAGGCGGAGCTGGGGCCCGTGTCCATGGCGACCGCCGGCTCCGGGTCCGGCTCCACAGGGTCAGCGGGGGGAGCTGGGGGGGCCGCGGCGGCGATGGCGAGCTGCTGGTTGGCGTGGAGGTCGCCGTTGGTCATCATGTTGTTCATCGCGCTCTGCATCTCCAGCAGCATGCGCTGCTTCTCACGCTTCGGGATGCGGCCAAAACGAACAGCTAGAGAGAGAGAGATAGAGAGACAGAGAGAGAGATAGAGATAGCGAGACAGAGACAGAGAGAGAGGGAGAGAGAGACAGTGAGACAGAGAGACTATGAGACTATGAGGCTTAGTCATCAGAGAAGATCTAATGATCCAAAACCAAGATAATATCAAGATCCAAACTGGAAATATTTCTTTTGCCAGACATTAGAAAGAAAATATCTTATGAAAATGTCTTTCTTGATGAACAACTATGAATAAATAAAGGTGTTTTCAGCCTAGCAGCCCTGCACTGGGGGGTACTCACAGTTCTGGACATCCCCACCCTCAAACCCCCTGCTCTGGGGGGTACTGACCCCTGCTCTGTGGGGTACTGACCCCCTGCTCTGGGGGGTACTGACCCCTACAGACCCCCTGCTCTGGGGGGTACTGACCCCTGCTGTGGGGGGTACTGACCCCTGCTCTGGGGGGTACTGACCCCCTGCTGTGGAGGGTACTGACCCCGGCTCTGGGGGGTACTGACCCCCTGCTGTGGAGGGTACTGACCCCTGCTCTGGGGGGTACTGACCCCCTGCTGTGGGGGGTACTGACCCCGGCTCTGGGGGGTACTGACCCCCTGCTGTGGGGGGTACTGACCCCTGCTCTGGGGGGTACTGACCCCCTGCTGTGGGTACTCACAGTCCCGGGACATCCCCACCAGCAGACACTTCTTGAAGCGGCACTGCTGGCAGCGGTTGCGGTTGATGCGCATGATGGGGCAGCCGTCGTCCTTCAGGCACTTCTTGTACAGAATGTTCTGCTGGATGCTGCGGCGGAAGAAGCCCTGCAGGGGGGAGGGAGGAGGGAGGGGTGAGCCGCGGGGGGAATGGGGGGGGGGGGGGGGGGGGGGGAGGAGTAGAACAGAGGAGGGGCTTCTGTGGACATAATCTGCATCAAAGAGCCTTTCTAAGTCTCACCTTGCATCCCTCGCAGGCATGGACCCCATAGTGGAACCCTGAGGCCACGTCGCCGCACACCTTACACAGCAGCACCAGCCCGCTGAGCTCTGAGGAGGATCAAACCGTCCCATTACACCGTACGTAAAGGCCCAGTGTGTGGAAGTGAGGCGGCCACTAGCGCTGAGGTCACCCTTCCCTTTGCAACGACAGTGGTGTCCTGCACTGGCCTGTATTGTCAGGTGTCCTGTACCAGCCTGTATTGTCAGGTGTCCTGTACCAGCCTGTATTGTCAGGTGTCCTGTACCAGCCTGTATTGTCAGGTGTCCTGTCCTGTACTGGCCTGTATTGTCAGGTGTCCTGTACTGGCCTGTATTGTGGAAGGTGTCCTGTACTGGCCTGTATTGTCAGGTGTCCTGTACTGGCCTGTATTGTGGAAGGTGTCCTGTACTGGCCTGTATTGTTTAAGGCTACGACGCATCCAGTAGCCAGTGTCGATGAGGTTCTTTGATCGATTTATGAATCACATGAGGTCATAGCTTACAGGTAAAGGTTATTTTACATTGACCACGATTGACATTTTAGCCTCTGCATAAATCAGTTTAACCAATCACAGTGGGGTATCTTTGTCACAATGAACCCTTTACATGTTGTAGGACATGGCGAGGTAACAGCAGTCTACGTTACTCACACAGTCCTCTTATTGCAGCCGGAGTGATAAACTTCATTTAAACACCTATCCTTATCGCTATCTCTTATATGTACTGAGCGTTCATCTTGATAAAAGTCTGTGCTAAAACCAGTGTTTACTGGCACAGAGGTAGGGGACTACAGGTCGTTGTGATAACATGACGCTGTGCACTAGTTTCGTTTTGGATAGCAAATTTATCCGAAAGAGGGAGAGCCTACCTTGATAAGCGAACAGGGAAACTACCTCAAAGACAATCCATAAATGTTTCCAATAACTCCTTATGACGCCACGGTGTGTGGCTCATTTTATACACAACATTGCTCATTATAACGCTACTACTCAACGATGGTACTAAAAGATATTCACAAATGGGTTGTAGCCATGGGAATAACACACCCCACTCCTTCCTACAACTGAAAACGGCATTTTCTTAAAAACACGTTCTATTTGGAGTGGTGTGTCCGTTCTAGGCTTCTGTAGAGCCATGAAGATGGCGTCCTCCGTGGAAGTGGACCACTCCCCTTGTAGATATAAAGGCCCAAACTAATGTAACGACAACACAGGATTCTTATTTTCAGAGGATTATACACCAATTAAAACATACTAATGAGTTGTGTTCCATTTATGCCATTTATGTCATTGTTAGATGCCACTAAATTATACACACTGGACCTTTAACATCCAACCAAGGTGTTGTTAATATTGAAAAATGTACGACAAATAGGTCACCACTATAAAAAAAGATGTTCCTAAAATCTGTACAGCTGGAAAACGATGTTATTATGAGTATAAAGCACAAATATGAATACGCATATGTATGGCAGAAGTGGCAGCAGAAGACTCTCTGTGATTGTATAGTAGTGGTGGGGGAAAAAAATCGATTCTGTTCAGTATTGCGATATTTTGCGCACGCAATTATATCGATACAGTAGCGCAAAGTATTGCAATATTAAAACAAAATAATAATAATAATTATTATTTAGTTACTTTTTCTGAACAAAAATGAAAGTATTCCCAAATTAATTTAACATTTTGGTTGATGACCTTCCAGCAGTACACATTTTTGTTTATTTTTCTCAATTTGATTGAAGCTCTAAGTTACTCTTATTTCTATGATTATTCTCCGGTTTATGTTACTCTATTATGTCTGCTTTATGTTACTCTCTTGTAATTAAATAATTTTAAATGATGTGCTGGGAGCTCAGCCTTCATGTGAGAGGACTCTTACTATGGTCCTGTGTCCTGAATGTTTAAGGACAAAGTTTTTGCAGTTAATGTGTAGAAGATAATGTTGTTCACAGAATTAAATGGGACATTTGAAGTGAGTTCATCAGTTGGTCTTATTTTCCTCATTTTTTGTAATGCCTTTGAATAATATGGGAAACATGAATCGCAATATATCGCAGAATCGAATCGCAATACTTGCTGTATCGCAAAATCCCAATAATATTGAATCGTGGCCCAAATATCGCAATACTATCGAATCGTTACATTTTTGCCAATTCCCGCCCCTAGTGTATAGTGGTAGCAGAAGACAGGGTGTATAGGGACAGAGGACTCTCTGTGGGTGTATAGGGACAGAAGACTCTCTGTGGGTGTATAGTGACAGAAGACTCTGTGGGTGTATAGTGACAGAAGACTCTCTGTGAGTCTATAGGGACAGAAGACTCTCTGTGGGTGTATAGGGGCAGACGACTTTCTGTGAGTGTATAGGGGCAGAAGACTTTCTGTGAGTGTATAGGGGCAGAAGACTCTCTGTGAGTTTGCTTGTCTTACTTGTGATGCCTCCTTTAGGAGTGGTGTTGGAGGCGCGGCCTGATTTCTGGGGTGCGGGTGGTGGGGGCGGTCCGACGGCGGGGGGCAGGGCGCCGTGGGGGGGCGCTAACGGAGATGGGCGGCCAGATGCGTCGCTGTGGCAGGATTCGGGGCTGGAGGCAGAGCTGATGTAGGCGATCACCCCCCCTGCTGCACAAGGACAGAATGACACAGTGCTGAGAGACATAGTGATACACAGAGAAATGTTTGGTACCAACAATCTAGAATAACCACACAATGTTGCTATTCAGTCGGAAACACGTAGACTACTGTACACCTTGCTGACCCGGTTAATACTGACATTAGGACACCTTTGCATCAGCACCTACGCACATCGCCCCCCCTTTGGGAGACAGGAGAAGACCATGGCTGTGAGTTAAGGGCCGGACAGCGGACCATGGCTGTGAGTTAAGGGCCGGACATTGGACCATGACTGTGAGTTAAGGGCCGGACAGCGGTCCATGGCTGTGAGTTAATTGCTGGACAGGAGACCATGGCTGTGAGTTAAGAGCCGGACAGGAGACCAGTTTCAGGTGCTTCATTTGTTTCTCACACACAGACCTGGTTTGATATTCACCACAGTTAGATAACACATTGACATAATGCCTGCGTCAGCAGTGTGATGGTACACAGGAAGCCTTTGCAACGAACACACTAACTTATGGACCTCACATTCTGCCTGGCAACAGGCTCCTTAAACAGAAACACATGGAAGACCTGTTTTATAAAGGCCACCTTTTGTTGTCCCGTAAATAAATAAATACACCATCTGATCCAAAAGCTTCCTCGATTTAATGTTAAACAATTTATATTAAAGCACAATGTTAAATTACCTTTACAGAAAAGGCTATGGTGTTGATAATAATGCATTGGACAGTTCAAGTGTGGATTCCATACATACCATAACGTTATCATCATCATCGTCATCCAATTATGTTGACCTCAAATATGCCTGAAGAACATTTGAGCATGATCCTATTTCTCATTAGGATTAGATGGTAGTAGAAATATATATATATATATATATATATATATATATATATATATATATATATATATATATATATATATAGAGAGAGAGAGAGAGAGAGAGAGAGAGAGAGAGAGAGAGAGAGAGAGAGAGAGAGAGAGAGAGAGAGAGAGAGAGAGAGAGAGAGAGAGAGAGAGAGAGAGAGAGCAGGAGGTTTCCAGCCATCCCGTAGCGATGTTAATAATGTTAATAACGCGGTGATTGACAGGCCCCCCGGAGCGTTCCTCTCGGGACGGGACGCAATAAGTGGGTCATCACGTCCTCGGTGACGTCTCACGTGTTTCCACGGTTTTATGCAACGCAACGACACAGCCGCCCTGGACCAATCAGAGAGGACGCAGGCAGAGCGTAAACACAGGGCACATGGCCAGGAGGAGCGCACCATGTGAGGAGGAGCTGCAGGCTCTGGTTATACTGGCCCGTTCCCAGTGCTGCTGCCCACCCAGTTAGATGAAACCAACAACACATTGATCTCCATGACTTACAAGCACTTCTTAAAGATGTCAAACCGAGAGAGTGACCTTAACGACGTAATTTAAAGCAACACTACGGTTAGGCCTATCTGGGTCTATAAGGTCAATGTATCAATGTATTACAAATAAAAGGAATGCTGCGAATGCAACCATTTGCGACCCATTAATGACTGGTATCGGGCGAAACCATTTCTCACCAGCTTTGCATGGCTCCATCTCCTCCTGATTGTCCTCTCGCTTCCTCGACCTCCGAGCCGTTCTGCTGGTTACTGATCAGGATCTCCTGATGGTGAGGCTACACCGTGAACAATATGAAGTCACTGTCAATAGATCCCGTCGATCCACTGGTAGATGTGCTCAGAGAGCAGGCCACTGTTCCCGGTACAGTAGATCGGTGTTTTGAGGAACCATCTCACCTCACAGATGAGAGGCTGGCGATTCGTCTGCAGCGATGGAAATACTGCGAGATTAGTTATTCAGACTTCGACTTTAACGTCATCCAAATGTGCCCATTAATAACACGTTCGTAAACTCCAAGCGATAATAACATCAGATGCTTGCAAAGGGTGACAAAGTATCCCTGCGACTCCACCGCCGAAGAAGACCTGCTGGCTCTGACTTACCTCGTTCTCTCACCGTCCTCATCTCGGACCGCCTGGGACAGGATGGACCAAATCAGCGTTACCGGCAAGAGAGAGGGCTGGACTTCCGGTAGAGGGATGTTTATTTTCGTTACATGTTTCGGACATTACTTGGTTCAAAATGTTGGTCAAAACTGCATTTTAATTCTCATCATCGTTCTGGATGTTATTCTTGTTCAAATTCACACTGGCGTGCACGGCTCATACAGGCCGGAAATTGCGTAGTGGTGGACCGGGACGCAATACAAGGATCCTCTCTCAGCCTCGATCTGACTGGAGATCCCTATGCACCATGTGACCAGCCTGTCATCGGCTCCTCCTCTCCGCCGCCCTGCGGGGCGTCAATGTGACCCACTGACACAATTAGTCAAAGTTAAGGTGAACATGAATCACAAAGGTCTCTCCCGCAGGAAGTAAACATCAAGTTGATAAAGTTACTTGCATGTTGGTCTGCTTAATTGAAACTTCAAATATTAAGACAAGAAGATAACTTTTATAAGACAGGCCTAGATAAAGGATGCTGCTTTAATATTTATTTGATTATAATTATTCACAGCCAAGATAATATAATATTTCCATTGAAATTAGCATTTAGCGTAACATTTACAACATTACATTCACAAAACAGATACGCCCCCGAATTATCTTTAGCAGGATGTTTGTCTTTAGCAGGCCTATGGGCGGAACCTGGGGAGCAGGCTCCATCGCGGAGACCAGAGGGACCAGACGGGATCATGGATGCTTTACCAGTCTTTCCAGAATGTTCAGTCTTTTTCTGTAGCCTAGATTATTGTATTGCATATTTTAATGATGTTTTTACTAGGTCTGCATTTTATTACACTCATCCAAGACACACGCTAGTTCTTCAAATGTGTTCTAAATGCACTAACCGCAGTCACTAATTGGTTTACCAAATCTATTTCCATCCTCTATTTGTCCTGATTTGTCAAAGGTATAGGCTGGTAGTGACGATATTAATAATAATACATTCATTTTGTAGAGCGCTTTTTAAAATACTCAAAGACACTTCGCAGCACGATCAAATCAAATGATAAAAACCTTCTAACATAGCAGCATGGATATGATTTAAATAAAAGAGAGAATTATAATAATCATAATAATAATACCTTAATAGAATAACTGCTTGTATATTAAAACATTGCCCTTTTATACAGAATATATTTTCAATAATTACATAAGGTTATTATATTATTCTACAGTCCACGGTTGGAGGTTATTCATGACGCGTTTGACTGCCCCCTGGCGGCTGCTTGTCGGAAGTGCAGCACACGGGCGCGCAGTAGGACACGGCGACTAGGTTGCAGAAATGTGAAGATAGACTGAACAAATAATGACCTTTGGTTGCCGTCAAAATGTTTCCCGGAGTGTTCTATGCATTGCTGGCCGGCTTCTTGGGCGCTGTGGCGTCGTCCTCGGCCAAGCTGTCCCTCGGAGCGGACTACCTGAAGGGGGTTTGTGAGACCGGGCTCCGGACCTGGGGAGAGCAGCGGCGCTTCAGACAGCCTGATGAGACCACCGCCTGTGACTGGGTGAGGCCCGCTGCACTGCTATAATGGTATACAGTTTATATATAGTATACAGTATATAGTATGTATACTGTATATACTATCAGTGATGACTCTAATGTGACAGGGTGAGTGCTGTACTATTGGTGATGACTCGACTGTTAGGCTGTTTTGCAATGATGATACGAGGTAGCACAGCGCCTCTCTACTGGTGAGCTCTGTCCACCAGCAGCACCAGTAGCACCAGCAGCACCAGTAGCAACAGTAGCACCAGCATCCCCAGCAGCACCAG
The DNA here is from genome assembly GCF_964030765.1 of Micromesistius poutassou. Lineage (NCBI taxonomy): Eukaryota > Metazoa > Chordata > Actinopteri > Gadiformes > Gadidae > Micromesistius > Micromesistius poutassou. The sequence goes on along the minus strand of NC_140290.1, from coordinate 3,517,377 downwards.
CAGCACCAGCAGCAACAGTAGCACCAGCATCCCCAGCAGCACCAGTAGCATCAGCAGGACGCTGCCAGTCATAGCGCGCGCGCGGCAATTTGCATGCGGACAATGCAGTTCGTGCGTCATCGTTTTATTGTGTTCCTCCCTTACATAATAAAGGTTTATCTTATTGAATAGCGGATATGTCGATGTGCTTCGGTGCAAGTCCGTTAATAACTATTTTTTAAATAAGAATAAATAGGAAGTCATGAGGGGGATGAGGATGTTTTTCTGAGTGACCTTCAGACCGACAGGCAGCACGTGCTGCCATGTAACGGTGGTCCAATAGGATCAAAGATGGTTCGATTCCTCCCCTAATATCATCCAACCCCCGCCCCCCCTTACACCCATGAACTTGACCTTTTAAATCACCATGAGCGTTTCAGAGTTCACCCCACACTGGAGAATCAGCAGTCAAACACGAGTTTGCCGTCAAACTCCAGTGCTCCTAACGTGTCTGAAAGCGTTGACACAGTCGAACCGGCCATAGAAGCCACTGCAGGATGACTGCAGCCCCATGGTTCATATCGCCAGTGTTGTCCTGTAGTTCCCAATGAGAGCGCTGCACGGGACACGTCTGTGTTGACCAGCTCACGAGGACAGGATGCTTGTGTGTGTTTGCGGACCAGCTCCATGTGTGCGTGTGTGTGTGTGTGTGTTGACCAACTCTATGTGTGTGTGTGTGTGTGTGTGTGTGTGTGTGTGTGTGTGTGTGTGTGTTGACCAGCTCTGTGTGTGTGTGTGTGTGTGTGTGTGTGTGTGTGTGTGTGTTGACCAGCTCTATGTGTGTGTGTGTGTGTGTGTGTGTGTGTGTGTGTGTGTGTGTGTGTGTGTGTGTGTGTGTGTTGACCAGCTCTATGTGTGTGTGTGTGTGTGTGTGTGTGTGTGTGTGTTGACCAGCTCTATGTATATGTGTGTGTGTGTGTGTGTGTGTGTGTGTGTGTGTGTGTGTGTGTGTGTGTGTGTGTGTGTGTGTGTTGACCAGCTCTATGTGAGTGTGTGTGTGTGTGTGTGTGTGTGTGTGTGTGTGTGTGTGTGTTGACCAGCTCTATGTGTGTGTGTGTGTGTGTGTGTGTGTGTGTGTGTGTGTGTTGACCAGCTCTATGGGTGTGCGTGTGTGTGTGTGTGTGTGTGTGTGTGTGTGTGTGTGTGTGTGTGTGTGTGTTGACCAGCTCTGTGTGTGTGTGTGTGTGTGTGTGTGTGTGTGTGTGTGTGTGTGTGTGTGTGTGTGTGTGTGTGTGTTGACCAGCTCTATGTGTATGTGTGTGTGTGTGTGTGTGTGTGTGTGTGTGTGTGTGTTGACCAGCTCTATGTGTGTGTGTGTGTGTGTGTGTGTGTGTGTGTGTGTGTGTGTGTGTGTGTGTGTGTGTGTGTGTGTGTGTGTGTGTTGACCAGCTCTATGTGTGTGTGTGTGTGTGTGTGTGTGTTGACCAGCTCTATGTGTGTGTGTGCCTCACTGCGTAATGTTGAATTCCCTAGAGGAAATACACCTGCCGGAACAATACATTCAGCTAGTTAAGGATGTGTATGAAAATTCTTCTACATGTGATATGCAGACACCAGTTAACAAAACCCGTCAAACTTGAGGTTGGGATTAAAACGGGATGCCCCTGGAGCGCTGTGAATTTCATAGTGGCTCTAAACCAATGGCAGAAATGGCTATTGCCTCCTCGCCCCGCCCGGTAGTACATCCCCGAACCCTGTCCAGGCCTTTGCCGATGACGTCCTCCTCGTATCAAGAGAAGAGAACGTAATTACCAACATGCTGTCAAACACCGATCGCTTCCTGGTCAATGGTCTGGGCTTGAGGTTAACAGGTAGAACAGCAAATGCGCAGTGTTCTACGAACGGCGCAGCAGAGGCAACAGGTGGTAGGGCCAAATACGACCACCCTCCCTCATTCACAAAAGCTGGCAGTAATATTCGAGTGTTTGAAAGACACGAAACCTACAGCTACCTTGGACACAAGTTTAATGTGGCGGGCGAATGACAGGAACAGGTGAGAGATATCTGTGATGAGTATTCTGCCAGATTGGACCTGATAGACCAATGCCCCTTGCCGACCTGTATGAAACTTCAGGCAGTTCGGGACATAGCCCTCTCCAAAATTCAACACCTGTTTTCCAACGTTCGCATCGCCAAGAAAAAATTGAAAGAACTGAACAATAAGACAGTGCAGCTGGTGAGGAAATGGACAAATCTTAACACACACACAACAAGGAGTATCATTTTCATGAACAAATCAGAGGGGGGACTTGGAGTCCCCAATATTGAATGGATTTATACAGCCACCAGAATAAGTCACCTATTGCATATGTTAAATAACGACGACCCGACTGTGCGAGTAACGGCCCGGGGCTCATTGCTACTGGATCTAAGCAAACGCAAGATCCCCCTTGCCCCTCATGGAGAACCAGGTTTCCTGGGCTTCAAAACAACGCTGGACAACAGGGCCACAGGAGTGCGGTGCAGGAGTGGAGTGCGGTCAGATTGGCCTGATCTGAACGATCTGTGTAGCAGCAATAACATACAGCTAAATTGGATACACAAAAGTGGAGGAAAGGTAAACGTCAGCGAGGAACTAATCATGGACTTAAATGTGCATACTGAAGCGACTCTACACCATGACGAAACCAGCAAAAAGCTGAACAGCCGGACATGCAGGTACGAGATCCTCCAACACTTCCATTCGCAGCAGCACAATTACTGGGTGAACCTGCTCCTCCAAGGTAAACTTGCCTACAGTTCGCGGACCAGACAGTTTCACATTCTGCACTACATAACCCATCTGTTAACGCAGGCATTCAACAATTTGTGATTAAAGCTAGCCTGCAAGCACTCCCCACTCAGTATGACCTCTCTCTGTGGTATCCACAACGTCATGAACCATTTTGTCTACTACACAATGATAGCGCAATAGAATCGACCACGCACATAATGAACGGTTGCCCAGCATATAAAGCACTCTACATAGCCCGACATGATCGCATTGCGATATTACAGCCAACGAACTACGCAGAATATATGGACAAAGTGTAATACACACAAACAAAAAAAATACAATTGAACTGCCCAGCAAACATTTCCTCGACCTGCGTCGAAGCAAACAAGTCCAGAAGACGTCGAGTCACAACGTGACTTCATTTCGACATGAAAACATAATCTTAGAGGAATGGTGATTTCAAGGAAAACTTTTTTTAGAGTGGTGTAACCGAATAACCACTCCCAGCAAACATTTCTGCATTCAACAAGTCTAATATATGCCGGGTCACAACGTGACTTCATTTCGACCATTTACCGACATGAAAACATATAGACCTAAGGAAATGGTGATTTTGAGGAAAGCTTGTTTGACAGTGGTGTAACTGAATAAACACTTTATATCGCTGTTTAAATTAACAACAATGTCACTAACATTAATGTGAACGGTAATGTTTTGAATTGTGTTATTGAAAAGTTATTAGTTATTATTCCAAACGCAATATGCTATCATGTATATGGCCAATACAGGTGCTAAAATGTTTTATTCCAGCATTTACTCAAGTTTCATTTAGGAACTATTTTTCCTTGCGTACCAACACATAATCCCTCCAACGCATGCCATCAGGTGAAATTTAAATTTTGAAATTTAAAATGCAACTGTATTAGTGGTGGATTTCATGGGTCAGTTCGCCAAGAAGAGTCGTTCATTCGTTCGCATTTCCAGTAGCAGTGAATTATGATTCTCAGTCACTGAGTCGGTCAGACTCGGTTCCTCCCTCGTTCTCGTTCAAACGAATCGTGAATGCACATTCTCAGCCGAGTCGGTCACTCTCAGCTCCTCCCTGCTCCCAGCTCCTCCCTGATGTTGTTGCCCGACTGACTGTCATGACTTCTCAGTCCTCGAGTCTTCACCACTAAACACAAACATTCGCGAACGAGCAATCACTAAACTGTATTTGTAAAGACATTACCCTTTTATCATTTGCATGCTAAACTGTTGAATTTGAGGCTACATGGTGTATTCTCATGGATAGCTTGTTTTCGTATTTGTAACGTTACATACGAACTGGGAGCGGGAAGCTAGCCTGAAACGGGGACACTGCTACTTCCCAGCTGGAGAGCAGCAGTGTCCTGTTTCAGGGCTAACGTTAGCTGTGTGTTCTTGAAAATAAAACACGGGCATAGCCAGGTGGCAAAGCACTTTGCCCGTGCGTTAGTCCTGTGAACTGTTGGTTAATTTTAGGACCCATTCTTCTCATTATTCATAGCGAGAGGTGATAGCTTCCGATATTGCTAGCTAAATGGACTTGATGTAGCCTAGCCACCCTTTAGGCTGGGGCGCTGGATAGTGAGACTGTCTTCGTCCACTGAGCCATGCAAACACTATGTATTTTGGCCAGTCAAACTTCTCACTCTCCCCCATCATTGTACTGGTGTTTTCTTTCCAGCTGCTGTGAAGAGATGGAATTCCAAGGCCACAGATACAGAAATCGATGCAGCCACGAGTTTAAACCTGAAACATGCACCTGCAAGGACTGGGGGATGGGATTTTGGTCCCAATAAGTTTTATTTTCATTTTGTTGTTTAAAGAAGATGTAGGCCTACTTGGGTATGAATAAAATGTTTTGCATTATACCCTGAAATCTGTCTTTTGTTGAAGATTAATAGGATATGTATATCACAGGTGTGTTTATTCGGTTACAAGGTAATACAAGTTCTCCTCAAAATCACCATTCCCGTTCTCATGTCAGCAAAGGGTCAAAATAAAGTCACGTTGTGACTCGGCGTCTATTGAACTTGTTGACGACGTAGTTTGAGGAAGTATTTGCTGGAATTGAGAAGTACAGTCTAATGGAGATATATTATCTACGCGCAGCACGAGTTTGCTTGTTATAGGTTTGGTGGGTGTGTCAATGTCCAACTCTATGGCGGCAGTGGAAGCTGTATAGGCTACTGAAAAACCCAAATTGGGTCAAACTACAAGGTAACTGAAATGTAGCTTTATTGTATTTGTGTTCATAATTAGGTGAGTATTTAGTGACTTGGCTTAAAAGTAAATTTCATGTAGGTTGAAATAATGTCGTCTATACAACGTTGAAACGACGTGGATTGATGTCGTCTATGAGCCGTCAAAATGACGTGGGTCGAAAGACAGACGTCAGAAAAACTTTCATATCAGCCCCTTGTGTGTGTGTTTGGCCAGCTCTATGTGTGTGCGTGTGCGTGTGCGTGTGTGTGTGTTTTGACCTGCTATATGTGTGTGTGTGTGTGTGTGTCTGTGTTGCTCCACACCAGCTCCACATCCCGCTGCGCCTGCTGTGCGGGGGGCTGCTGTTCACGTGTAACGCTGTGATGTGGACCTTCCTGGCCAAAGCCCTCCGGTCCTCCTCCTCCTGCACCCAGACCACTGTGACCACCACCGCCTCCAACTTCATCTCCTCCGTGAGTACCGGCTCATGCTCATATCAACCAATCATCCAATGGGTTTGTAATGCTGTACCGCCCATTGAGCCGAGGCAAAAAGACCCACAGGATTATTAATAAATGAGCAGTCCGTGGTTTTTGTGTATTTACCTATATCTGTTTTATTGGAAAGGATTCAATACATTTACATTTACATATAGGGCATTTAGCAGACGCTTTTATCCAAAGCGACTTACAATAAGTACATTTGTCATAAGAAGTGAAACAAGATATCGCCGTTGGTACAGTAAAGATGTTCATAGAACCAAGTGCAAGTACTAACAATCGCCAGGCTAACCCCATTCCCCGTATACAGCAGTGATAGCTAGCTACTGCAGATGCTACACAATTAAGTACATGCTACACAAGATGCATGCACAACACAATTAAGTAGTAACTAACCCTAAGTGCGTTCATTAAGTGCCAGGTAAGGGACTGAATGGCACTGAATGGCTAAAGGGACTGAATGGCTATGTAGAGTCTAGGTGAACTCTGAACAGGTGGGTTTTGAGTCGTTTGCGGAAGCTGGTGAGCGACTCTGCGGTCCTGACATCAGCAGGAAGCTCATTCCACCACTGTGGTCCCAAGATAGAGAAGAGTTGTGATTTAGCTGATCGACCTTTGGTTGCTCTTAGTGATGGCGGTACCAGACGTCGAGCTGCTACCGATTACTGTTAGTGGGATGTGTGGGACAAGATAGTGTTAGTTTGTTTTACAAGATAGTGTTAGTTTGTTTTACAAGATAGTGTTAGTTTGTGGTACGAGATAGTGTTTGTTGTGTGGAATGAGATAAAGCCTTGGCAGATCTTCTACACATGAATGTGCTTTTAAAGTTTTGTTGATTCTTCATTCCTATTTTGTTTGTGTAATAGGACCATCCAATCCATAAAGTCAACTTATGATAGAACAACCTATTATATCTGTTCTCTTTCAAAGGTCCACTCTTGCACTTGCCATGAGCCTGTCTCATTAACTTTAAAATAGTTATTTATTAGATACTATACAATAAAAACATATGAATGTCATTAATTAAACCTGCATCAAATAACTCAATTAAAAAATATAGGGACTATAGGGAAAATATGTGCATCCATCCAGTGGAAATCCATTCAGGGAATGTTCCTCTGAGATCCTTTAGTTCTGTCCCCCGTTTGTAAAGCTAAGGACTTTCATAATATTAGCAATTCAAGGGTTTTTCAATTTCAATATAAAGATTGAAAAAGGGTATAGCTGAAAGTGTAGAGAGGACTCACTGTAGGTTGCTGATGAAACGTTGCACAGTGCACAGTTAAGGGTAAACGTGACATAGTGCAGGGTTAAGGGTAAATGTGACAGTGCAGGCTTAAGGGTACACACTGCACAGTGCAGGGAGTAAACGCGGCACACTGCAGGGTTAAAGGTAAACGCTGCACAGTGCAGGATTAAAGACTGTATTAGGGACTAAAGGACTGTGTATTTAGGAGTCTTCCTGTTTCCCCACAGGCCTTCCTGGGCCAGCTGATCTTCGGCGAGGCCCAGATCACGCTGTGGTGGGTGGGCATCTCCCTGACCTTCTCGGGCCTCCTGGTGCTGCAGAGAGCCTCTCCCCAGCAGGACCGCCGGGCCGCCCTGGCCCACAAAGAGGAATAGTCTGCTGAGATGTTCTTTATTCATACGCTGGATCTGGGTGGCACACATTGCCCTGTTCTACATCCGTTATTAGCCAAAGACACATTGCGTGTGATGGTCTCTTGTGTTACTGCTGCCCTGTGTGTCAGCGCCACGTCTCATCTTGGTGTGAGATGGTAGTCTGGCTAACGCTGTCACTCATTGCTTCATGCTCCACTTTTTACGTCATGCATTGTTTGAGTATAACCTACTTGCTTTGACACCGATTGCCTTTCAGTTATCCTATTTGAGTGTGTGAGGAACCTCTTCTGCCAATCAACATGAGAGAAAAACAGCTCTTAATCAACGACTAGTTCACTAGCAAGCTGTGAAAATGATGCTGTGACCATTAATGGAATGAAATCATGATATCATGATGTGATGTTTTCAACTACAGGATGGTTGACCTCATACCAGGTGACCTACAGGATGGCTCACCTGATACGAGGTGAGCTATAGGATGGTTACTCTGATACGAAGTGAGCTATAAGATGGTTCACCTCATACGAGGACAGAAAGAGGGAGAGGTAGAGAAAGTAACAGTTCCTGCAGTCCTTCAGGTGGGACATTTTGGTTATAATATGAAAAGCATCTGATCAGGATTTCTGAAGCCTCGCTGACGAGGCTTCAGAAGTGGAAACATGCTTCTGTCAGTGTGTGTTCCTAAGCATCCGCAAACTGCACGTCTCCACAGCTATCACAACAGAAAGAGAAAGTCTTCCCATTCCTCCACATGTAGGACGTCAACTCGACTTGGGACGATGTGAAATCTGCAAGTTTGTCCTGAAAGACTTGTGGAGTGTGTTTCCCAGAAACACACTCCACACACCTGCCGCGAGGCCTAATCTCCTGACACCAGCCTGGGGTCCAAGCTGGTGTTAAAGCTTTAACCTGTGGTCATTAACACTGTTCTCATACCCTAGTCTAGATTCAGCTGTATAGTATGAAGTCAATGGTGAGAGAAAATATCACAACTAAAATTGGAGAATCAAAGAAATTGTAGCTTGAATAATATATAGAAGGACTTAATCATGTATATCATATGATGAATGTCGGGGCCGTTGATCTGGTGTTCCCCTTTTATTGTAATAATACATGTTTCCATTTCTCCCAGGTCTGAAAATCATAAAGTTCACTCCCATCAACCAGGGTCATGTGAACACTGGCTTCACCAAATCCTTCCTTCCGTACTTTTAAAACATATTTCTCTTTTACTTTTGTTCCCTTTTGTGTGCAACATATTACAACAGTGTTTTATTCGTATAACTGAAGGCACATTCAAATGAACAACCAATGGGAGAGCAGAGACTAAGATTTGTTAATAATATTCCCACAGAAGAAGTTTCCCTGTGGGTTCTACCAAATGCAGAACGATCTACCGTTATTAGGAGTCCCCTACCGCAGCTAGCAGCATCATCAGTATGCACAAGCTTTAGGACTAATAACGTTGTATTTGAACATGAAAGTCTCATTTTGATACATATCAACTTCACAATATGCATGCAACCAGCAGTAGCTTAGAAATATGTAGCTTGTATGAAACTCTCTAGCTATAATATCACAGAGCAAAAAAGCACAACATGAAATCAGATGTCTTTCCAGCCGCACTCATACCAGGAGCTGCATATTTGTATCCACGTGATGTAATCCCGGACAATGTGATTCTCTGTGACAATGTGATGTTTTATTTCTCTGCTGTTTAAAGAGTAACCAAGCCTTGAGGACAACATGGTATGTGATCACCACTCAACATACAAAGCCGTGCTAGGGGATACCGTTTGTGGCACCGATTTGATTAAATTGCAATAAGTTGTGTTGGCCAGAGCTGGCTCTGGCTGTGTTCGCCTCGGTGCTCAGTTACTCTTTAATGTTTGTCATGCCATCCGGTATTAGATGTGACCTTCAATGATACATTTCCTTTGGGGAAGTCATCAGCTTTTTCATTTAAAGTCCTTCCACTGCATTGACACTGATATCTCTACACTTCTTAAAATACCTTTCTTGCAACACTTCTTGACCTTAGCTTTTGATTTTGACGATTTGACGTTTGATGCCTGCACTTTTTGATTATGGCTAAAGGGAAATACATCTAACTGTGAACCTATTACTATATTAATAATAAAAGCATTATGGTAGCATTATTTATAGAATAGCACAATGTCCTTGGATAACATGTATTTCTATCTATGGGCAAGTAACTGAACAATTATGCAATAAGGACCAGATTTGGCCAGATTTGATATATTCTGGAAGACATGAAAATATACCTGTCATTTATCAAGCAATAAATTCTTCCCAAAATTGGATTTGAGACTTGAACTTGGATAGAGACTGTATCCACTGGGCTGATAGAATATACTCGGTAGGTTTGATTTAGACCATAGTCGATCAACATAGGTGAAACTAGCATTTGTAAAAATGTATATTTTCTATTTATAGAAAATATTGACTAAAACGTCCCCCAAGGAAAAAAATACAATGTGAAGTAATTGTTGAATAAACGGCTCATATGAAAGTTGTGTTTGTCCAATCTTGTTTCATGGAGGGTCTTCTTGATTTATTAGTGTCTGGTTTTTATTTGTCACATACAAAGTTATTCATGAACAAGTAGCATTGGAACTTACTTTGCTTGCTTATATTACATTATATTCATTGTTCACGTTATTATAAAGAGGAAGACCAACCTAATTGAACCCACTTTCTTTACCCCGTATTCACAAAGAATCTTAGGGCTAAAAGTAGGTCATAAGTGGCGAATTTAGGAGTAACTCCTAAAAATAATGGGCGTGTCAGTCTTAAATTTAGGACTCCTAACTTTTTTCACTAAGAGCAATTCACAAAGTATTTTAGGCCTAAAAGTAGCTCCTAAGTCTAGGAGAGCTTAAAAGTCCTCGAGAGGACTCCCAACTCAGTAAGACCTATTCACAAAGAATCGGAAAATGGCTGCGAGACTAAATGTTTTGGAGACAATGGAAGACTGTGAATTGATAGGCGATATAGGCAAAATTGTGAGGGTATCAAACTTGTTGTGGAATTAGTGAATAACACTCTGATATTTAGCAACAGGGAAAATGCAACTTTGCAATGACGACGATTTAGGAATATCGCAACCATCAGTGATGGTTAAAACACACAGGGGCAATGTTACAAATGTACCTTTAATCATCCTTAATTATTTAATATATAAATATGAATAAATCACTTAACCCATCATTATTTGTCTCATGTATTAACAGTAATACAACCCTTTAATCATCATTATTTATTTCAAATAAAAATAAATGGTTTGAAGTAAAAATAATAGGCCTATAACTACTCTTACTTATGATTACTATCTAATCATTTATTGTAAGATAATTTATTGTATTGAGTTTATAATCTGCTCAGTAAGGAGTCGGGAGTCGGACCAGTTGGGCTTTCGCTTGCGTTTCACGTTGTCTTCTCCTTCATTCATCATGATAGGAGGACTTGAACGGTGGTATAGGCTGATATTTAAAGTGTTTAGTGACGTAGCCACGGGTGTGCATGGGTGTGTCTGGGACACCCAAGTGTGGTCCTGGCACACCTAAATATTTTTCAGAATTAATTCATTACAACGATTTCTTTCGATTTAAAGCAAAATGTGACAGAGCGCGGTGAGCGGTGCGCTAGGACTGTGTAGTGACCGGTCTAGGTCCACGCATTCGCTACCACAGAAGCGGGGCTGTGAAGGAAAACCCCCTATTGGATTTTGCGATTATATCCATACATTTCATTCCCCCATGTACAGTGTGGAGTGATTTAGTGGAGAGCCAGGGCTGCTTTCAGGATGGTCGTATAGATCGCTCCGGACCCTGGCTTCCAATGGACACTTGCAGCAGTTATTCTAACAGTGTTCCGGTAAATCACTGTGAACTTGAGGCCACCCAAACTCTCACAGGCGCACCTTAATTACAATCTCTGGCTACGCCCAAACTTTAAGTGCTGGAAATATGCTCATTGGATAATAGTTTGCAGGGTGCTTTTAATTACTTCCTTGATATAATGCAATTTACGTATTTTTATTGTTTGCTTTGGCTCTCTTTTTTTTTTAACGTGCATACAACGTCATTATCGTGGTCTGCACAAACTTGTCATCGTGCGTGTATTCTGCTAACTGCACTGTCCATAACTGTTTGATAGGACTTCATTTGTAGCCTAGGCTATTTCCTTATTTTTCGTTGATTTAGTGGGCTCGTTTGTGGGAAGTTGCGAATGAGTTTCACGGAGACCGCCGGCACTCAACAGCCAATCACCGTACTGACTGCTTCAAAACTCGTGCACGAGAATCGACGTAAGGGGGCGTTACTGTGCGTTCACACCAAAAGACACAATTTTCGCCTGTTCGCGCGAAGCTGCGAATGTTGTAGCGCGACTCAGCGAAATCTGTCGCTGTGCTTAATGTGTGCTTATTTGTGTGCACTTAACGTGTCGCGGGGCGAATTTTGTCGCGGAGCGTTTTGCCTGCCAACGGTCATTCATGCCAATTCATTCTCATCAACCATGGCCGAGATGTGTGTCTGTACCTGTTGTGGAAGAGGGAGAGACATCGAAATGCCCGTTGTTTATGGGTTAATAATATAATCCGGAGGCGCACACCGCTTTGTGCCATGATATTATATATATCGTATATATTATATTATATAGATATTTATATATTATATATAGATATAGAGCTCCGGGAGTCACAAACGGCAACAATCACTTTCTCCTCCAAGCTGCGGTTCACTGAACGGTTGAACGGTGATTGGCTGTTTTACGTTACTTCACCCAGGGAGTGAACTGATTGGCTGTTACTTGACGTCACCCAGGGAGTGAACGCTGATTGGCTGTTTTACGTTACTTCACCCACGTTACCCACAGGCAGTGAACGCTGATTGGCTGTTTCAACGCGAATGCCGCGAAAAAGTTGAAATATTTCAACTTCTGCGAAATCTGTCGCTCATTCGCGCGACAAAATCCACGTGAACGCGCCCGCCCGTCTTGGGGAAAACTGTCGCCCCGTCAATCAAATCTTGTCGCGGGTCCCGGCGACAAAAAGTTTCGCCCGATACGCGTCTCTACGTTCACTTAACATTGAAACGTGTCGCGGGGCGAAGTGCGGTGTGAACACACAGTTAGGGGGCGTTACTCTTAGTTCACTCTTAGTGATTTATCCTTAGTATGAGTAGGTCTCAGCGGCTTTTAAGAAAAAACTCCTACGTAAAATGTTTCAGCGTGAGTTAGGAGCACTCCTAGCGGTAAGATAAAAAGCTTTGTGAATACGGCCCCAGTGTCTTCTAACTCCTTTAACCGTTTTGTACTAAAACTCCCCATTTCAGGAAATCCCATTTTATGCCAATGTTTTAAACCCTCCAGTGCCATTTCACCATGTTTCTCCAACATTATCTTTGCAGGCCCCGTTAATTCTGGTTTTCCCATTTTATTACCCATTTCTGGATCCGTACACACTATTAGTTATTATGTTACTTGTTACCTTCTATTTTTTTATTCTATTTTTTATTTTTTTATTTTCTTTGGTTACCTCCTATGTTACGTATATATACCTTTCGGAAAACCTTCTCATAACAGTGGTCCTTTACTGTTACGCATATACACACAGTGCGGACTCGATGTACTGCGCCTAACGGAGTAACTCGAACGTTACCGCAACGTTCAGATACGTTACCGCAACGTATACCGTTCATATATAGCCCCCTTGATAAATCTAGGTAAATCATCATTCGCATATATACTGTTCGTATAACGGAATTCCGGTACCGTTATACTCCCGGAACGGATTTGTCCTGCAACAGAGTTACGTTACTGTTGCGCATCAATGTATTGTGATCTCACCTGTTCCGACCTCTTTTTCCGTAAGGATACCGTACTGAAAGATCCCCAATCTATCCTCTACAGGCGCCCTCTTCTCACCCCAGTAGCTGGTTACAGTCTTCCGGTGGCAAGGTAGAGCTCTGGGAACCCAGTCCTCAGCCGTGCACGGTTGACCTGTTTGGAGCCATAGGTTGTAGAATCTTCAGGTTAGGTATCCCGGACGAGCCCCCAAATTGTCGTGGCAATTTCCCTTTAACAGAGATTGCGTCTAGGCCAGATGAGATTCCCACTGCAATAAAGCACACAATACATTGGAAAGCAAATGTCCTAGGTTTTAATGCATGCATACATTAGACTCCTCTCTAGCAGAGTGAATCCTGAATACAAGTTGACATGGTTTCTTATACAGTTTCAGACCCTCTTCACACAAAAGGTACATCAAAGAAGAGAGGAGAAGACCAAAGGACAAATTCTTCTCTTTACGACCCTTTTGTCTCAACACCTAGGAATACAATGGTTGGGGTTTACGACAAACAAATGCAAATTCCAGATGCCTATCTTTGTGACGTTCTCACCCAAAGCACAATGATCAATAGACAGCTGGGAGGAAATGGACAGGACAATTAGGCCCTGTCCACACGAAGCCGTTTTTTTCGAATCCGGATAAATACTTTATCAGATTGGCCTTGCGTCCACACGGATCCGGCGTTTTCAGGGGGTGAAAACGGTATTTTTTGAAAACGGGTCCCAGAGTGGGAAAATTTGAAAACGCCGCCACCCCTCTATTAGGGCTGTTACAGCAAAACCTTCAGCTTCTATATTACTGCGACGAGCAACAAAAGGCCATGGAGAACAACATGTGTGTGTGTGTGTGTGTGTGTGTGTGTGTGTGTGTGTGTGTGTGTGTGTTCTATAGTATCAATGAAGGTCTGCTCCATGTTTTAGTTGAGGGTCGTCTAGGTTTAGTCTAGTTTTATGTGTGAGTGTGTGTGTATGTATGTATGTATGTATGTATGTGTGTATGTGTGTGTGTGTGTGTGTGTGTGTGTGTGTGTTAGTGAGGCAGCTGTGAGCGTGCTCATGTTGGATGCGCGTTGCAGCTGTGATGGGCGATCGACAGGGACCGTTTTGGTTCGTTTTCACTGGGTGCGTGTGGACGCAGATATTTCTGAAAACGATGCCGTGTTTACGGAGATTTTTTTGAAAACGATTAAGAAAAAGATCGGATTCGGTGAAGCCGCGTATTCGTGTGGACAGGGCCTCAGGGTTGAAACTGAGGACACTACAATTTATACAGACAAACTTATCAAACAACAATTCAGACATGTGGATTTTACCATCACAGAAGTGAAGAGCATTGGTTTTGAGCACAATTCACGTGTTAGGGTCAAAAACACATTGTTGGTCAAAGAGTGCTTCTCTCGCTCTGAAAAGCATTTTGCACGCATAAAAACCAACACAGTCTCACCCCTATTCGTCAGATAGCGACGATTTGCCAAGTACCCTCTTCGTCGTTTAACGATGTCTAGGGTACCCCCTTTGCATCGTTCAACGACGAAAAGGGTCATCCGATAGTTTTGACCGCAAATACCTCTGCATCATTCAACAACGAAAAGTGTCATCCGATAGTTTTGACCGCAAATACCTCTTCGTCGGATTTTGACGCAAGGGGGCAGCCATCCAGCGTGGAAGTAGCGTTTCAGGCGTTTGGTAGCGTTTTGGTAGTCTGGTGACGGGGGGGGGATCACGAACGAGCGCTATTGCGGGCGCGATTGTGGATGGGGGGGGGGGGGGGGGGGGGAGTGGTTGGTGCGGGCGCGATTGTTGACGGGGGGGGGGGGAGAGTTGGAGAGTAGGCTATTATAACGAATAATAATAATAACGAATGAGCGAAACACACACACACGGACACGCGCATGCACACACACGCACTCTCACACGCTCACGCACACACACACCCCCTCAACAGCTCAGACAGACCGCAATTGCCCCCCAGAAATGCATCCTGGGATATTTAACGGCCCCCACATGCCTTCATTTAGGTGGCATATTTTATTTATAATATAATTATAAATAAATATATAATATAAAACGGCATTTCAGAATGTTAGTAAACAATAGCCGTAACGACACTTCCGGGTGGCAGACCGAGCGGCTACCAATAACAATAAAGACTAGGCCTATGTTACACAGTCAACAAAACATTGTTGCTGATCTGAAGTTGAAACGATGACGAAAACTATATTAATATAATATAATATATAATATATATACTATATATATATTAATGAGACGTCCCGTAGCACCCCGCTAGAAGAAAATCATTAATTCAAGCCATTTACTCTGTTTTCTCGATCGTGGAAGGGTTTGTTTACTAGTGGTGTAATAATAATTATATACTTTGCGGTCACGTGACTACCATGGATACCTGGAGGGCAACAAACGCTGGCAAAATGGCGACGAACAACAGCCAACCAGGGGAACTGCAGCCTTGCAGATTTCCGATATTTAAATCAATCAACTATTTAGGCCATATGTCACAAAAAGTTAAAATTAGATACGAAGAGAGGATAATATAAACAAATTATATAAAACAAAACCCCCAGAATAGGCATACATTTCTTATATTATATAAACTGCACTTTTTCATGGTGACTGATATTTTCGCGCAATTTTGTGCTACGTCACCGCATGCAACTGTCCCAGAAGCAATTGCCTGGCGCGATTCCTAGGTAAGTATAACAGTGAAATGCTCAAGAGAAATTAATAAGCATTTGCATGTCCAAAATTAAGTTATGGCCAAAAAAATCATGCGCTCGTATTTGTTGATTTCGAACTCCAATGTAAGAGCTGTATTTGAAGGAGACTGGCATAATACAACTGTTTGTTCCATCAAAATGAAATGCAACGTAGTAAGACAGAGCCTCTGCTTGCTAGCTAGCTAGATTAACTAAGTCGGAGCTAACTCTGGTTTATTGACAGTGATTTGGACATGCAGTGTTGGCATCTGTAGCTATGTACCTCTGTACCCTGATCATGTTAATCATGATCCTGCTAATAGTTATTCTTATTATATGACATTTGGTGATCTATTATATTTTGATTTGTTCTTCTTTTTTTCTGCAGACATCATGGCAAAACCAAAATTCAGGCCCTGCCCTACCTGCAACAATCACCAACAGGTGAATATAAGAACGTGCAGCTCCTGCTTTACTGCGTTGCCCGGCAAGAGAGCTTTAAAAATAGCTTGTGTTCATGAAGAGTGGGGCCAGGGGGTTGTGAACAATAGAAATTCAGCGAGGGTGGTGGCCTCTGCCCAATATGTGGTAAGTAAAAATGGTCATGCTACATTAAGTGAGTGGTAATAAATATTAAGCCCAAAGTACATACAGTATTTAGGCAATATTCCAGATGACATTTACTGTATCTTAAAATACTTGCCTAACTGATGGCAGGGACTAGGGATAATAATAATAATAACAATAATAATAATAATAATTAAAGCTGCATGCAGCATTTAACGGTGCCAAGCCTGATTCGACCAATACAACGCTTCCGACCAATAAAACATTAAACCTAATCCTAACCCTACCGACTAATAAACCATCAAACCTAACCCTAACCCTACTGACCAATAAACCATTTTTTGCATTTTTGGACTGTTGCAATAGCGCCAACTTTAGGCTGATTTAGATACAATTTTGACAGTTTCATCTTGACCCATGTACCTTTGACTATCCCAAGTTTGATGGTGATTGGGTTAAGTTAACCCTGACTTTTAACGTTAAGTTAAATTTTGACGATTTTTGAGGATTTTGAGCCTCTGGCGGCCATGTTGTTTTGCCAATCGACTACATTTTACTTGAGCAGTTGGAACTTTTGGCCCCAACAGCCACTAAGTTGGTCCCGCTCAAATCAAACATTGCGTCTATGAACTGTGGCGATTTTTGTGACAGGCCACGCCCATTTCTATGCCACGCCCTATTTTAAAATATGTTGGGTTTATCTTATTCAGAATTTGATTCTGAACAACTTTTGTATTGGGGTCAAGATCATAGGAGTCCAACTTGATGTTGATATGAGCATTTAACTCTTTTCGCGTTTTAAACCACACCCCTTTTAAAAGTCATTGGCTCCTGGGTGCTTTATTCTTTACTTTACAGATTTTCTTTCATGTCAGATTAAAGACCTTGGTCCATAGATAATATGTGGCAAAGGATTTTTGTCTAAGTAAAAAAACCTAGGATCCTTAGGGAATTGAGTGTTTTTAACAAAATTCAAAATGGCGGCAAATCTGGAAACCGGAAGTCATAGGTTCTTGAGGCATATTTGTTCAGCATGAGGATATGGATGTGGGAACCTCGGTTCCGCTCAAATCAAACATTGCGTCTATGAACTGTGGTGATTTTTGTGACAGGCCACGCCCATTACGATGCCACGCCCTATTTTAAAATATGTTGGGTTTATCTTATTCAGAATTTGATTCTGAACAACTTTTGTATTGGGGTCAAGATCATAGGAGTCCAACTTGATGTTGATATGAGCAATTAACTATATCTCGCAGTTTTTTGACGGTTTTTAGCCTCTGGCGGCCATGTTGTTTTGTCAATCACCTTAATTTTACTTGTGCAGTTGGAACTTTGGGTCCCAACAGCCATTGTGTTGGTCCCGCTCAAATCAACCATTGCGTCTATGAACTGTGGCGATTTTAGTGACAGGCCACGCCCATTTCGATGCCACGCCCCATTTGAAAATTTGTTGAGTTGATCTTGTTCAGAATTTGATTCTGAACAACTTTTGTATTGGGGTCAAGATCATAGGTGTCCAACTTGATGTTGATATGAGCATTTAACTATTTTTGCGTTTTAAACCACGCCTCTTTTAGAAGTCAATGGCTCATGGGTGCTTTAAAATTTATTGTACAGAATCATCTTTATGTCAGATTGAAGATAATGCTCCCTAGATGATATGGGCTAAAGGATTTTTGTCAAAGTCAAAAAACCTGGGATCGTTAGGGAATTTA
Organism: Micromesistius poutassou; assembly: GCF_964030765.1. Classification (NCBI taxonomy): domain Eukaryota; kingdom Metazoa; phylum Chordata; class Actinopteri; order Gadiformes; family Gadidae; genus Micromesistius; species Micromesistius poutassou. The sequence goes on along the minus strand of NC_140290.1, from coordinate 3,499,397 downwards.
CTTTTTTAAACTAAATTCAAAATGGCGGCAAATCTGGAAACCGGAAGTCATAGGTTCTTGAGGCATATTTGTTCATCATGAGAATATTCATGTGAGGGCAAAGTTTCATGATTGTAAGTTAAAGCGTTTACGAGATATGCTTGTTCAAATTTTGAATTTTTGGGACTGTTGCTATAGCGCCACCTTTAGGCCAATCAGTGTGATATTTGCTCTCTGTTAATCTTGACTCAACCTCTACAGGTCTAGTAAGTTTCATAAAAAGTGTGCGAGCGGTTTAGGCTGTGTAATGCAAACGCGGCGGAATAATAATAATAATAATAATAATAATAATAATAATAATAATAAAACTAACAATTACAATAGGTTCCTCGCACTTTGTGCTTGGCACCTAATAATAATAATGATAACAATTACGATAATGATAATAATAAACTTTATATATAGAGCGCTTCTTGAACAGAGTCACAAAGTGCTTTACAGATAAAATAAACAAAAACCTAGGCCTAAGACAAAGAACAAGGGAAACATAGGGAAACAGGGTTATGGTCGTCTTTTCTGAACAGTTCAACGCTGTAGTACTCACATCAGCACAGGGCCCGGCATCAGGAAGGTGCTTTGATGGATGCACTGGAAAAGCGTAGCATGGATGACATCGATGGCAGTTGGGCAGGTGCTAGTCCAGCTGTTTTGAGACAGATTTTGAGCCATTGATTAGATGAAGTGTCTCATTGAAGCAGATGTTTGTAGCTTCAACATCAATACAAACCTATAACAAAAACATGACAAAAAAGACGAAAAACATAAAAAGACAAATAAAAACAGGAAGCTAGATGGAGCGCCGTGTTCGCCAACGTTCCCGTAGCCTAGCAACCTTGGATGGGGATGAAGCACTAGAAATCAAGTAGTACCTACATATACTAGGTAATCTGTCCTCTGTTTCTGATTTTAACTCAAGATTATTGTGCTGTTGTATGGTCGAAATTTGTTGATTAATTTGTTTCTTTTCAGGTCAAAAAACTTTCTGTCGTGGGTTACACGCCCATACTTTTTGTGGCAAAAGAACACAAGCGCACTGGAAAATTGGAGGCAGACATCATTACTCATCTGCCTACCACAGCAACCAGTCTGAAATTTCTGGAGACTATGAAAAGGGCCTATTTGGGCCTCATCCTGCACCAGTGCCAGCACCAGCACCAGCCCCAGCACGTGGACCAGCACCAGGACCAGCACCAGGTCCAGCCCCAGCCCCAGCACCAGGACCAGCACCAGGACCAGCACCAGGACCAGGACCAGGACCAGCAAGACCAGCAACTTCCCCCAAACCAGCCCCTCCCCCAAGAAGAGTTGCTATACACCTGTACCCTGTCAATGAAACACAGGCCGCCCCAGCGGAAGCCCCATCCTCCACCGTTGCCCCCCAAAACCCCAGAAAACGAAGTAAGTAGACATTCTTCACCCCACAGGTATATCTGCTTCTTTTCTTCGCACCCCATTTGTATATCAGCAGCCATGTGTTGGGTGTAAGGGTGGATTCACACTTGGTCCCTTATAACCTTCAGGGGGATTCACATTATTAGTTCTCTGAAACAGGACTCAGATTCTGGTCCATTTCAGGGGCCGGTTTCATTAAAGTAGTTTAGACTAGTCTTTGGGGTAAGATGGGTCTTGTTTTTGTCTATAGACTTGTCCACTGCAAGTAAGACAGTTTCACAAGAGTTTACCCTGAGGGTAACACTTTACAATAACCATAGTTTATAAATGGTAAATAGACCATAGTTTATAAATGGTAAATAGACCATTTATAAATGGTTAATAGACCATTTATAAATGGTAAACATATAGTTTACTAATGTTAAATCATCATTTATAAACAGCTTATAGACCAATTATAAATGGTAAATAGACAATTTATAAAAGGTACAGATAGTTTACTCATGTTCAACCATCATTTATAAACAGCATATAGACCAATTATAAATGGTAAATAGACCATTTATAAATGGTTAATAGACCATTTATAAAAAATAAACAGATAGTTTATTAATATTTAACCATAATTTATAATTGGCAAACAGATAGTTTATTTATGTAAGTTAATAGTTAATTTACCATTAACAAGCAATTAAATTATGATTAATAATGTTTATTAATTATTAAGGGACTATTTATTAAATGTTTATATAGAGTTCAAATATTGGTTGCAAAACATGTATAAAGATTAAAATGTGTGTAAGTAGCACATTGTAAATGGTTAATAATTGGTTTATAAACCATCTATAAACATTACTTCGATGGTTATTGTAAATGTAGGAGCCATTTTTTATGTTGTGTAGGTATTTACTTTTCCACAAGGGTGCAGTATTGTTTCTGTTCCTTTCTTTTACCCCAGAATCTGCCCCAGCTGTTAGAGATCAGGAGAGCTGATTAGTTTGAGTTGAGTGGTGGTGGGAGAGACACAGTTTTTACACGACAGCCAGAGAATCAATAGAAGCTTTTTGTTTGTCAACTTGCCTTATCCTTTTTGTTGAAATAAACGGGAACCTCACCCAAAGACATCATAACCTTCGCAACCTTTCTTTTTTATTCACTCTGGAATCGAGTTAAGAACCATCCCAAACCACCATCAGGTGACAAGTTTTGTTTTTTGAATAGTCACCACACAAGTAAAAACTGTTTGCCCTGGATGGAGGACAAGTAAGGAGCTTTGCCTTGGATGGAAAGAGGCTGCTGTGTGGATCAAGAGGAGGCCATGGAGCTTGCAACCCCTTCCCCCTCTTCACCAGACAGAGCCAGATGAGAAAGGTAAAGGAAACAGCAGACAATAAAACTGCACGAACAAAGAAACTGAGCCTGTTTGAGTGATTTAATGGAACTGGACTGTGTTGATGCATTGGATTTTGGAACTGGATGTCATGAATGTTGATGAATGGAAAAGGTAATGAAAATGGAAAGCTAATTGGAAAATGGAGGAAAATGATCATCACCTGTGAATGACTGCTATTGTCTGCTGACGTCACATGTTGACATATTGACAGTGTGGAAATGGAGAAAAATGCTGATGTTGAAAATGTTATTCTTGAGGAGCGTGTTGCAAAAAGTGATGTTGCAACTGCAAACAGTGATGTTGCAAAACTTGAAGAACGTGCTGTAAAAAGTGATGTTGCAAAAAGAGAGAGAAAATTAACTGCAAAAGGTGTTTCATTTCTAATCGAAAACCTATAAAAGAACCGGAAGTTAACCTTGAATCAAGCATCCAAAATCAAGTTGCAGATCGATGATCTGTTATCTGTCAAAATAACAACTGATTCTTTGAGCAATGTTGAAAATCTTATAAAGGAGTTTAATAAACTGTGTGATGCTGCTGCTGAAACTCATGATGCATTGATGGAAATGCCACTGCCTGAAGAAGAATGGAAAAGGCAGCAAACATGGTTTGAACAGAAATTTAAAGCAAATGAAAAGTTCATGTGTGATGTGTATAAATGGTTGAAGGATGCTCAAACACATTGTGACAAAGAGTCTGTACTTCAGGAGGATGAGATTCAACCAAATGTTGACCAGGAGGATGAGATTCAACCCAATGATAGTATTTCAAATGTTTCCCCCCTTGGAAAAACACGGGTCTCATCTAAGTCTAAATCTTCGTCTAAATCTTCCATCACAAGCTCTGCATGCTTACGAGCAAAAGCTGAAAAGGCAGCACTAATCCAACACATGGCTGCTCTGGAGAGGAAACATGCACTGGAGGCTCAAGAGGAAAAACTGCATGCAGAACAGGAAAGATTGAAAAGACAAAAGGAACAACTGGAAATGGAAACCCAACTAGCTGCTGCTACAGCTAAAATAGCCATACTGGAAAGCAGCGTGGTGGGAAGTGGTTCTACACCATCCGATGGAATGGACTCATATTTCAATAAAGCCACAAAATCAAAAATGGAAATGTCACAAAGGTCAAAGTCAGAACCAGTGCAACAACCACCCTCACAGCAACCACCCTCACACCTGCATGATGCACGCCCTAAGGAAAGAAAATCTGCCCAAACACAACCATGGGAAACCCTCACTTCAATACAACCCATGCAATCCCTACAAAGACCACCAGGAGGCCATACAACTGTCTTCAATTCACTGCAAGGTCACAGGTCAAGCAATGTTTGTACCACACCACAAATGAACACAAATGAAAATAAAATACAGGACATTGGCAACATTATGCAGCGACAAACAGAAATCACTGCTCAGCTGGTTCAACAACAACACTCAGCATCTCTTCCACCTCGAGCAATACCCATATTTGATGGTGACCCTCTACAGTATGGATCTTTTATCATGGCCTTTGAGCAGGGGGTTGAAAGAAAAGTCAATAATCTCCAGGACTGCTTGTACTACCTAGAACAGCACACCAGGGGGCAGCCTAGAGAACTGGTCAGAAGCTGCTATCACATGCCAAATGATCAAGGCTATCACAGAGCCAAGTATTTGTTAAAGGAACACTTCGGCAATGAAATGAAGATTGGGGCAGCTTACATGGAAAAAGCTTTAAGTTGGCCACCAATAAAAGCTGAAGATGTTGCCGCTCTTCAAACATACATGTTGTTCTTGAGAGGATGTTGCAACATGATGGAAAGTCTACAATATATGGCAGAAATGAATGTACCATCAAACCTGAAACAGCTTGTGATGAAACTGCCCTACAAATTAAAAGAAAGATGGAGAGCAGCTGTTTGTGACCTACAGGAGAGACGAGGAAGTAGAGTTTTGTTCTCTGATTTGGTCAACTTTATGGAACATCAGATCAAAATTCTCTCTGATCCTGTTTTTGGTAACCTACAAGACACACAAACTGCTACACTTAAAGGAAAAGCTCCCCCAAGATTTCCACCCAGGAATAAAAATCCAGCAACTGTGGCAGCTGTAAACACTTCAGCAGGTATAAGGTCTGCACCGCTCTACCATGCCTTTTCTTTATCAAAAAGCAAGAATACATCATGTTGCATATGTAAAGAGGATCACGCAATAGAAGATTGTGTACATCTTAAGAACAAAGTGCATCGTGAGAAACTTGATCTTTTAAGGCAAAGTGGTGTTTGTTTTGGTTGTCTAAAACCAGGTCATATCAGCAAGAGCTGCAAAAAACGTCTAACATGTGATGTATGTAACTTCAGACATCCTACAATGCTTCACAATCCAGCTAAATTCAGAACATTTGAACAGTCAAACAACACTGTTGTCCCTCAGCAGACCTGTGCTCACACTGGGGCCGGTACACAGAAATGTGTTCTCTCAATTGTACCTGTACAAGTAAAGGTTAAGAATGGAAACAAAATTTTGACCACTTACGCTTTCCTTGATCCAGGAAGCTCAGCTACCTTTTGTACAGAACGCCTGATGAGACAGCTGAACATGGACAGTATCCAAACACACATCTTCCTGCGAACTATGGGACAAGCACACACTGTAAAGACTCATGTTCTGACTGGACTGGAAGTAGCTGGTTATGATGACAACAGGTTTCTAGACCTACCTGAGGTTTACACTCAACAAACCATGCCAGTTACAAGAAACAATATTGCGACAGAAAAGGATCTCAGAAGATGGCCTTACCTGCGAAAGATTAAAGTTCCCGAGCTTGAAGTTGGAGTGGATTTGTTGATTGGCACAAATGCCTCAAAGCTTTTGGAGCCTTGGGAAATCATTAACAGCTGTAATGATGGACCCTATGCTGTTCGGACCCTATTGGGGTGGGTGGTGAACGGCCCACTTAAAGGAAGTGGAAGTGATACAGGGAAGAATGGCTGCCCTACTGTCACTGTCAATAGGATCTCCATTGATAAAGTGGAACAGTTGTTAATCACACAATACAACCAAGACTTCAATGAAAGGTCATGTGATGACACTTTAATGTCAAGAGAAGATATGAGGTTTCACCACATTATGGAAAAAACAATTCGTCTTGAAAACAACCATTATTGTGTTGATTTACCTTTTAAGGATGATGATGTCATAATGCCAAACAATCGATGCATTGCTGAACAACGAGTCATGAGTTTGAAAAGAAAGTTTCAGAGGAACAAAGAGTATCATCAGGAGTATGTGCACTTCCTTAATGATGTTATTAAAAGTGGCTATGCGGAGCAGGTGCCTCAACAGCAACTGAACGGAACTGAAGGTAAAATCTGGTACATACCACATCATGGGGTGTATCATCCCAAGAAGAAAACCCTGAGAGTTGTATTCGACTGTGGAGCAAGTTTCAAAGGCACATCTTTGAACAGCCAGCTGTTACAAGGTCCTGACCTCACAAATTCCCTCTTTGGTGTTCTTCTGAGATTTAGGCAAGAAGCAGTTGCCATCATGACTGATGTTCAAGCTATGTTTCACCAAGTCCAAGTTTCTCAGAAACATGTTGATTTTCTCCGATTTTTGTGGTGGCATAATGGAAATGTAATGCAACCGTTGGTGGACTTCAGAATGAAAGTTTATATATTTGGAGCAACTTCATCACCGAGCTGCGCCAATTATGCGTTAAAGAGAGTTGCTGATGACAACACGGCTCATTACAGTGACAAAGTGTTACAGACCATCAAACAAAATTTTTACGTGGACGATTGTTTAAAGTCTGTGTCTTCAGAAGAGGAAGCTTTGCAAATGGTACAAGATCTCACTGCTGCATGTGCCAAAGGAGGCTTTCGGCTCTCAAAGTGGATGAGCAACAGTCGAGCAGTTCTTGCCAGCATCCCTGAAGAAAATCGTTCCAAAGCAACCAAAGAGCTCAATTTGGATAAAGACAACTTACCTGTTGAAAGAGCTCTTGGATTGCACTGGTGTGCAGAAACAGACATGTTCATGTTCAAGATTGCACTGGAAAATCGTCCATGTACCCGCCGTGGAATCTTGTCAGTGGTTAATTCTATCTATGACCCTCTTGGTTTCTTGTCACCATTCACACTGCCTCCTAAGCTGATGCTACAAGAGCTGTGCAAAAGAAAAATTGGTTGGGATGACACAATACCACAAACCTTTCTGCAGAAGTGGACACAGTGGCTGACAAATCTGCATAAATTGTCACTGTTAAAGGTGGAACGGTGTATCAAGCCGAAGAACTTTGGAAAGGTAAGCAATGCACAGCTGCATCACTTCTCAGATGCTAGTGAGTGTGGATACGGCGCTGTTTCTTATCTGAGATTGAAAGGCATCTCTGATGAAGTTAACATTGCTTACCTTTCCAAAGTTCTTCGACTAACAACAACTATCACTTATCAACTATCAACTATCACTTATCACTTATCACTTATCAACTATCAACTATCAACTATCAACTATCAACTATCAACTATCAACTATCAACTATCAACTATCAACTATCACTTATCAACTATCAACTATCAACTATCAACTATCAACTATCAACTATCACTTATCAACTATCAACTATCAACTATCACTTATCAATTATCAACAATCAACTATCACTTATCACTTATCAACTATCAACTATCAACTATCACTTATCACTTATCACTTATCACTTATCAACTATCAACTATCAACTATCAACTATCAACTATCAACTATCAACTATCACTTATCAACTATCACTTATCAACTATCAACTATCAACTATCACTTATCAACTATCACTTATCAACTATCAACTATCAACTATCACTTATCAACTATCACTTATCAACTATCAACTATCACTTATCAACTATCAACTATCAACTATCACTTATCAATTATCAACAATCAACTATCACTTATCAACTATCAACTATCAACTATCACTTATCACTTATCACTTATCACTTATCAACTATCAACTATCAACTATCAACTATCAACTATCAACTATCACTTATCAACTATCACTTATCAACTATCAACTATCAACTATCACTTATCAACTATCACTTATCAACTATCAACTATCAACTATCACTTATCAACTATCACTTATCAACTATCAACTATCACTTATCAACTATCAACTATCAACTATCACTTATCAACTATCACTTATCAACTATCACTTATCAACTATCACTTATCAACTATCACTTATCAACTATCACTTATCAACTATCACTTATCAACTATCACTTATCAACTATCAACTATCAACTATCAACTATCACTTATCAACTATCAACTATCACTTATCACTTATCAACTATCAACTATCAACTATCAACTATCAACTATCAACTATCACTTATCAACTATCAACTATCAACTATCAACTATCAACTATCAACTATCACATATCACATATCACATATCACATATCACATATTATCAACTATCACTTATCAACTATCACTTATCAACTATCAACTATCAACTATCAACTATCACTTATCAACTATCACTTATCAACTATCAACTATCAACTATCAACTATCAACTATCACTTATCAACTATCAACTATCAACTATCACTTATCAACTATCACTTATCAACTATCAACTATCACTTATCAACTATCAACTATCAACTATCAACTATCACTTATCAACTATCACTTATCAACTATCAACTATCAACTATCAACTATCACTTATCAACTATCAACTATCAACTATCAACTATCAACTATCAACTATCACTTATCAATTATCACTTATCAATTATCAACTATCAACTATCACTTATCAACTATCAACTATCACTTATCAACTATCACTTATCAACTATCAACTATCACTTATCAACTATCAACTATCAACTATCAACTATCAACTATCACTTATCAACTATCACTTATCAACTATCAACTATCACTTATCAACTATCACTTATCAACTATCACTTATCAACTATCAACTATCAACTATCACTTATCAACTATCAACTATCAACTATCAACTATCAACTATCACTTATCAACTATCACTTATCAACTATCAACTATCAACTATCAACTATCAACTATCACTTATCACTTATCACTTATCACTTATCAACTATCAACTATCAACTATCAACTATCAACTATCAACTATCAACTATCAACTATCAACTATCAACTATCAACTATCAACTATCAACTATCAACTATCAACTATCACTTATCAACTATCAACTATCAACTATCAACTATCAACTATCAACTATCAACTATCAACTATCAACTATCAACTATCAACTATCAACTATCAACTATCAACTATCACTTATCACTTATCACTTATCAATTATCAACTATCAACTATCACTTATCAACTGTCAACTATCAACTATCAACTATCAACTATCAACTATCACTTATCAACTATCAACTATCAACTATCAACTATCACTTATCGATTATCGATTATCAATTATCAACTAACAACTAACAACTATCACTTATCAACTATCACTTATCAACTATCAACTATCAACTATCAACTATCACTTATCAACTATCACTTATCAACTATCACTTATCAACTATCAACTATCACTTATCAACTATCAACTATCAACTATCACTTATCAACTATCAACTATCACTTATCAACTATCACTTATCAACTATCACTTATCAACTATCAACTATCACTTATCAACTGTCAACTATCAACTATCAACTATCACTTATCAACTATCACTTATCAACTATCAACTATCACTTATCAACTATCACTTATCAACTATCAACTATCACTTATCAACTATCAACTATCAACTATCAACTATCACTTATCAACTATCAACTATCAACTATCACTTATCAACTATCACTTATCAACTATCACTTATCAACTATCACTTATCAACTATCACTTATCACTTATCAACTATCACTTATCAACTATCACTTATCAACTATCACTTATCACTTATCAACTATCAACTATCACTTATCAACTATCACTTATCAACTATCACTTATCAACTATCACTTATCAACTATCACTTATCAACTATCACTTATCAACTATCACTTATCAACTATCAAACCCACAGACACACACTCACTCCTTCACAAACACAGCTACCACCCGAAACACACTTTCAGAGGCATCATCAAATCACAAATCATCCGTTACCACCGAATCTGCACTCACCACACCGACCTCCAGCACGCCATCAGCACACTCTTCACAGCACTCAGGACACGTGGTTACAGTAAAAGGTTTCTTAGAACAATCAAAACACACACATTAGCACAACTCGCTCTCACTCGCTCCCCACCCTCCCCACACATAACTCCAAACACCACACCTGACTCTACCTCCACACCATCCTCCATCCTACATCCCACACAACACACACACACCACCAACCTACCTCTTGGCTGCCATCCCAACCCCTTCCCTTTCCCCATATCCCACCCCAACCCCTACCCTAACCCCCTCCCCTCTTCCACACCCCACCCTTACCCCAACCCTAACCCCCTCCCCTCTCCCACACCCCACCCTAACCCTAACCCCAACCCCCCTCCCACACCCCACCCTTACCCCAACCCCAACCCCCTCCCCTCTCCCACATCCCACCCTTACCCCAACCCTAACCCTAACCCCAACCCCAACCCCCCTCCCACACCCCACCCTTACCCCAACCCCAACCCTAACCCCCTCCCCTCTCCCACATCCCACCCTTACCCCAACCCTAACCCTAACCCCAACCCCAACCCCCCTCCCACACCCCACCCTTACCCCAACCCCAACCCTAACCCTAACCCCCTCGCCTTTCCCACATCCCAACCCCAACCCTAACCCCCTCGCCTTTCCCACATCCCACCCTTACCCCAACCCCAACCCTAACCCTAACCCCCTCCCCTCTCCGACACCCCACCCTTACCCCAACCCCAACCTTAACCCCAACCCTAACCCCCTCCCCTCCCCCACACCCCACCCTAACCCCAACCCTAACCCCCTCCCCTCTCCCACACCCCACCCCAACCCCCTCCCCTCCCCCACATCCTACCCTAACCCCAACCCTAACCCCCTCCCCTCTCCCACACCCCACTCTAACCCTAACCCCTACCCTAACCCCAACCCCCTCCCCTCTCCCACATCTCATCCTCACCCCAACCCCTACCCTAACCCTTACCCTAACCCTACCCTAACCCAAACCCAAACCCCACCACCATCCTACCCTTTGTCACCACCTTCTCCCATAGAACCCTCTCCATACACCACAGCATCAAATCCCACTTCACTGCCACACAACAACAACACACACCACTACAACACTACAAAATCATTTCAGCCTACCGGAAAAATAAAAATCTGAAGGATCTCCTGGTTACTTCCACCTTTTCACGCAAACCAACACAACCACCACCGCCCATTACACACCACTTCAAACCACACAAATCCATCACCAACCCACACAGCCATACCACCCTACCAATCCTCCACCCCCCAAGTATTGATTCACCTAACATAGTCTACATCATCACTTGCACATACTGCCATAAACATTACATCGGAGAAACTAAACACACCATGATCACCCGACTCAAACAACACCTCTACACCTTCAAACAACAACACCTACAAACCACACTAGTCCAGCACTTCTCACACCACCCCATCACCCACCTCACCATCGCCGGCCTGGAATCTAACCCCAGATGGACCACCGCACAACGGAAATACACAGAGCACCTTTGGATCACCCGATTAAACACACTTGCACCCACCGGCCTAAACCAAAAATCATAAACAAGATCACTTTCACCACAACTCATACATCCGTCACCACCACACAAACATTACCCATCAACTCTATATAATCTTCCACCTTCAGCAACCTACACCCACTACACATGCACAACTCCATTACTACACACCACACCCCATTACCCACTACAATAGGCCAGCTGCACCTGAGACAACACAGTCCCCATCAACCACCACCCCTCCTACCTAACCCTAACCCTAACCCTAACCCCCTAACCCTAACCCTAACCCCCTAACCCTAACCCCTAACCCTAACCCTAAACCTTTTTACATATTTATATGCATGTGGGTGCGGACAGGGCCCTTAGATCGCCCCTTCTTTTATTCCACTAGAAGTGTATTTATATCGGCCCGACTGCTGTGCTGGCTGCCCCACTATGGGAGGCCTCTCGGAGCCCCGACCCCTTGGGCCTTCACCGGCACTGGCGGTGCCCTGCTCCCTCTTGACTCGCTCTTGGGGGCCATAAAAGGACATAGAATTAAAAAAGTATACTCACCTTTGCTCCGCGCCTCCTCAGACCCCAGCTGCTGCTCCTCCTGCCCCTCCTTCTCTTCCTCTGGTTTTATTCAATCCCTGCAAAAAAACAAAAAAAGAAAAACGAAAATACAAAAATGAAAAACAACACAATATATATCTAAAAGAAAAAAACGAAATGAAAGGATTGGGAGATGGTGTGCCAGTGCACCCAGGGTCGCATGACCTTCAAAAGCTGAATAACTACAAAAACCTAACCTCGCCAGCGCCACCATCTCCCCGCTCCTTCACCCACATAAAAAGAAGAAAACAGAAAAAATAAACACAAAAAAACTAAAAAACTAAAAAAGAAAATACAAATAAAACCTTTTCTAACAGATTGGTTACCCATACATGGTTTTATTCTCTTATTCTCTTATTCTTTTATTCTTTTATTCTCTTAACCATTTTTAACCGACAGGTGCAACACCGTCTCGCCCGTGTTCTGCTGAACCCGGGACTATTCACCTGTCTTTCCTCCCCCTAGGACGCAGATCTGGAATCCTGCCTTTTATCATTTTATTCCTTTTTTATGGTCTTATCATGAAATTTCTTTTGAAAAAACCTTTAAATCTCTTTTTATGATACACTTTTTTAGGGTGGGGGCACAGGGGGAGGTCCTGAACATTTATCCACTCCCTCACCTTTCTCCCCACCACAAACACATCCGTAAAGCACTCCCCAATAAAACCACTGGATGGCAGCATTTTATCCAGACATCGCCATATAGGGCAACCCCACCACTGTCATACCTGTCACTCTGGTCAACCAATCACCTCCAACAAAAATCTTTTCCCTCCAATTCCTGTCCCCTCCCACCTGTCAGGCCTCCCCTAACAAACATTTATAAAGAGCCACACGGCCACTGTGCTCCCACCCTAGCCTCTGAAGAAGTTGTTTTACAACGAAACGTCAGGTACCCCACTTTTAACCTTTTTTATTTATTTTATCACCCCCAGTTTTAACAAAGGCAAACCATTTTATGCCATGGGGCTTTTATTCCTTTTATTCCTTTTATTCCTTTTTTAGAACAGAGTGGCTTAGCAACAATCGTAGCCGGGCAGAGCCTTTTTATCTTTCTATCTTTTTATTCCTTTTTATTCATTTTAATACTTTTATTTGGTAAGCGCTTACCTGGGGTATTTTAACAGTTGAGAGAAAGCAACTTCCCAGGACAAACAAGAACCAAGAAACCAAAACCCAATACAACCTCCTGCTGGGCCGGGAAGCCAACCAAGGCCCCACCCTAACCAAGGACTAACCAAAAACCATCTGGGGATACCCAACAACGGACCCCCCCAAAGGATACACACCCTCTCTCCACACATCACCAGTTATCACTTGGGGGTAAGCTTATTTTATATCCCCCTGGTTTTAATCTACCCTGTACCCCACAATACACTTTTACTTTTTTTATTTATTTTATTTCTTTTAACTACTTTTATTCATTTCTTTGCTTTTATTCCCTTTTTATTATCTACTCTTGCCTGGCTGTGTTCTTGTTGAGTTACTATGTTCCACCAGGGTTCCAGATTTACTGTCTTATCACATTCCAATGGAGACACGGACACACACACACACACACACACACGTACAAACACACACATGCACTCCACACATGCACCCACACACAGACCACCAGCTCCCAACACACACCACCTACCTCCACTCACCCACATCACCAAAACATATTTCAAAATCATACAGGCAGTCCACCATCAAACAATTATCACACACGCCATTACCACCAACACCCCACCATCAGGGATGGTTAGACAGGTGAACAAACTGGCTGAATTCATTAAACCTGCCTGCCCTAATCCCCACACTTTTAACAGGGTGAAGCGGAACACGGACGAGTGGCTTAAGCAGAACCTGGTCATTTTAAATGAACATTACTCGTCTGTTTTAAACACCCTCCTCCCTACAGGCTTTCCGTTTGAGGGGGGCGCTTTTGATGTGGCTGCGAGGTGGGCACGCACCCGGTACAAGCACCGGTTCCGGCCCACTACCCTTCCCCAGACCCGCACCCTCCTCACCTCTGCCACCCCTGACCTCTCCTCACCACCTCCCAGATCCCCTAGCCCTCCCACCACCGCCTCAGCCCCCCACCCAACCACTTCTCCTACCCCACCCATCCTCCCGAGCCTCTGTATGAGGAGCCCACCCCCTGGTTTGCCCCCCAGAGCCCCTCGGGTTAGGAGCCGTCTAACCAACAGCCTGACGCTCCCCCCCACGGCCCAATGGGCCCACTATGGCATAAACACCTCCCCCCCTCCCGCCGTCCAACCAGTGGTGGCTCTGCCGGCCGGGAACCCCGACGCCCATGACACCCTCTCTATCATAGACTTCCCACCCCTCATCCCCACCACTCCCAGCAACTCTCCCACCTCTCCAGCACTTCCCTCAGCCCCCACATTAAATATCCCGGCCGGCAGAACGGTCCACGTGGAGGCCCAGGTCCTCACCACAGTTACTCACTCACTACTGCGTCCGCTGTCCTCCCAGCGCTCACCCACCACCAGCCCAGAGACAGCACCACCGGCACCTACACACACATACATAAAGACACATAATCTCAGCCACATAGTTACCCTAGACTCCCCCTTAATAGAATTAGACACCAGTCCATCCCCCACTCACTCTGTTCCTCCTCCTCCTCCTCCTGTAGATCACACCAAGCAGCGGCCCCCACCACAGGCCCGGACTGGTACAGGTACAGCGGAGAGACTCAACGAGGTGGCTAAACATAACACGATGATGATGGGTCAAAGCAAAGGGAAATGTCCCAAAAAGCAATCCCAATCTGAAGCCACCTCAAGTAACACTAAGTCCTCTCCGCTGTCCGTCCAGACCGCGAGCACACCCTCACAGCGCACCTCACAGCTTAGATCCCACCACGTCCCTAATTCGGCCATGTTAAGTCCCCGCACCATCACTCCCGAGCGCAGACGGCCGAGTGTAACCACCGATCCGAAGCCTCGACCGAACAAGACGACATTCAAAATTACGAGACACGATCCTACGGAGCATAAAGTCAGGGATTAGACTATTTGTTCCATCATGCCCGTAGTGTTCATCGGTGACTCAAACCTGGGTCGGATCCCTCCCCACACACACATAGACGTCCAAATTGACAGTTACCCCGGTGCCAACTTCTCCCACATCACACAGATTTTAGATAAGCCGCACACACAAATTGTGGTGCTCTCTCTGGGCTTTAACAACAGGGAGCAGGGGGGCAAGAGGGCAGCGGCCCAGTTTGATGCACTCCTCACCAAGGCCACAGAGCGCTACCCCCAAGCATCCATCTACTTCCCAGGCATCCACTTCTCCCGCTACCTATCCAGATCACAACAGGACACACTCAGATACATCAACAATCACTTCTCTGACTGCACCCCCAACATACTATATGGCACCTACCCCATCCACTTCACTTCCGACAACTTGCACTGGACACCCGAATCCGCCACCGAAATTTTTAACATTTGGATGGAGCAGCTACGTCCTCCTCCACCGGAATCACCCACCACATCTCACCATAACCACATTCACTACCAGATCACACCCTCACCCTCACCCTCACCCTAACCCCAAACCTTACCCCTACCCTAACCCTAACCCCTACCCTAACCCTAACCCCAACCCCAACCCTTACCCCTACCCCAACCCTAACCCTAACCCCAACCCTTACCCTAACCCTCACCCTCACCCTAACCCCAACCCCAACCCCAAACCTAACCCTAACCCCAACCCTCACCCTCACCCTAACCATAACCTTCAGTCACCCATGCCTAACCATAACCTTTTGTTCCCCACGTTTCACCCTCACTGACCTGCGGCCTCTACTGTGGACCCCCACCCAAAAAGCCGGAACCCTAAAGGCACCCTGGTGCGGGCCCACCTCTCCACTGATTTTAAGCGCCCCCTCTCCACAGCAGAGGCACTTCTTTTAACTAGAGGAGGACAGCGGAGCAATTTTAACAGATTTTAGACACTTACCCCCTTGGGCCTGAACATCGGGGAGCAGGGACCGTACCGGGCCGCTGTTGGGGCTGCCGGGAGGTCCTGGGACTCCTCCTTGGGGGCTTCCTGCATGGCGTCGGGCCAATTGTGTGTTTTAATATGTTGCATGTTTTAATCCTTCCTGTGTGACTCTTTTAGACCATGATTTTATTTAGGCCTTCCACCTCCTCTACTTTTTACCCCCCTATTTTATTCCATTAGAGGCCTCTTTTATGTGTAAGAATGGTATGAATGTTTGAATGATTTTATTATACCTTATTTATCCTTTTATATCCATTTATTTATCTATTTATTCATTCTTATCTATTCCCGCACTTACCCAAAGCACTTATTTTTATCCTGCTTGTTTTTAATACGTCTTGCATGCTTTTATCATTCCCTTATGTGTGTGTGTATATATATATATGTGTTTTCTTATTTATATATATGTGTGTGTGCATTTCCATATTAAAGGGGGTCCTGCATTTTCCATCCATGAATTATTTGAGATTGCAGTGGCTTCCTTTTTTATTCCTATATATATATTATATATATTTTGTGATCATGCGCATGTTTTATTATTTATGAGAGGATGGATTTGGATGGGTATGAATGCATGCAAGTGTGTATGGATGTATATATGCGTGTGAGTGGGTCTATTTATACATGTATTTATGGATTTTTACATATTTATATGCATGTGGGTGCGGACAGGGCCCTTAGATCGCCCCTTCTTTTATTCCACTAGAAGTGTATTTATATCGGCCCGACTGCTGTGCTGGCTGCCCCACTATGGGAGGCCTCTCGGAGCCCCGACCCCTTGGGCCTTCACCGGCACTGGCGGTGCCCTGCTCCCTCTTGACTCACTCTTGGGGTTCATAAAAGGACATAGAATTAAAAAAGTATACTCACCTTTGCTCCGCGCCTCCTCAGACCCCAGCTGCTGCTCCTCCTGCTCCTCCTTCTCTTCCTCTGGTTTTATTCAATCCCTGCAAAAAAACAAAAAAAGAAATAAAATACAAAAATGAAAAACAACACAATATATATCTAAAAGAAAAAAACGAAATGAAAGGATTGGGAGATGGTGTGCCAGTGCACCCAGGGTCGCATGACCTTCAAAAGCTGAATAACTACAAAAACCTAACCCTAACCCTAACTTGCACTGGACACCCGAATCCGCCACCGAAATTTTTAACATTTGGATGGAGCAGCTACGTCCTCCTCCACCGGAATCACCCACCACATCTCACCATAACCACATTCACTACCAGATCACACCATCACCCCAAACCTTACCCCTACCCTAACCCTAACCCTTACCCTAACCCCAACCCCAACCCTAACCCCAACCCCAACCCTTACCCCTACCCCAACCCTTACCCCCTAACCCTCACCCCAACCCTCACCCCAACCCTAACCCTAACCCCAACCCTTACCCTAACCCTAACCCTCACCCCAACCCCAACCCCAAACCTAACCCTAACCCCAACCCTCACCCTCACCCTAACCATAACCTTCAGTCACCCATGCCTAACCATAACCTTTTGTTCCCCACGTTTCACCCTCACTGACCTGCGGCCTCTACTGTGGACCCCCACCCAAAAAGCCGGAACCCTAAAGGCACCCTGGTGCGGGCCCACCTCTCCACTGATTTTAAGCGCCCCCTCTCCACAGCAGAGGCACTTCTTTTAACTAGAGGAGGACAGCGGAGCAATTTTAACAGACTTTAGACACTTACCCCCTTGGGCCTGAACATCGGGGAGCAGGGACCGTACCGGGCCGCTGTTGGGACTGCCGGGAGGTCCTGGGACTCCTCCTTGGGGGCTTCCTGCATGGCGTCGGGCCAATTGTGTGTTTTAATATGTTGCATGTTTTAATCCTTCCTGTGTGACTCTTTTAGACCATGATTTTATTTAGGCCTTCCACCTCCTCTACTTTTTACCCCCCTATTTTATTCCATTGGAGGCCTCTTTTATGTGTAAGAATGGTATGAATGTTTGAATGATTTTATTATACCTTATTTATGCTTTTATATCTATTTATTTATCTATTTATTCATTTTATCTATTCCCGCACTTACCCAAAGCACTTATTTTTATCCTGCTTGTTTTTAATACGTCTTGCATGCTTTTATCATTCCCTTATGTGTGTGTGTATATATATATGTTTTTTTATTTATATATATATATGTGTGTGTGTGCATTTCCATATTAAAGGGGGTCCTGCATTTTCCATCCATGAATTATTTGAGATTGCAGTGGCTTCCTTTTTTATTCCTATATATATATATTATATATTGTCAAGTCCTACTCTTCTTCAACTCCAAAGGACACAGGGACAACTCAATTTTCGACTCAAATCACTTTTTATTCATTTGGTTTTCTTAGTTGATTTGGTCCATTCAGTGTATTTTGCCAAATAATTAGGTTGTAAACCTTTAAAAACAGAACAAAAGTTGCCATTCAATTAAACATTTTTAAATTGAATTTAACACAAAATCATACATATTAAGCAGCATTAACACCATGAAAGTAAATAAACATTTGCACCGACCATTGGCGTCTCTGGACTGAAGCTATGAGTGAAACTTGGAGTGTGTCTTCTCTCTTTAGTTTGTTCTCCTGAATGACTTGAGCACCCTTTTCTACACAGGTGCTCCCACTCAGTGACAATGAGTTGATTAGGTCACAAGCAGCCAGCTTGCGGCTGCTGGTGCACTCTGGGTAGTGTAGTTTGAGACCCAGCTGGGATTCAGCTCAACATATATATTTTGTGATCATGCGCATGTTTTATTATTCATGAGAGGATGGATTTGGATGAGTATGAATGCATGCAAGTGTGTATGGATGTATATATGCGTGTGAGTGGGTCTATTTATACATGTATTTATGGATTTTTACATATTTATATGCATGTGGGTGCGGACAGGGCCCTTAGATCGCCCCTTCTTTTATTCCACTAGAAGTGTATTTATATCGGCCCGACTGCTGTGCTGGCTGCCCCACTATGGGAGGCCTCTCGGAGCCCCGACCCCTTGGGCCTTCACCGGCACTGGCGGTGCCCTGCTCCCTCTTGACTCACTCTTGGGGTTCATAAAAGGACATAGAATTAAAAAAGTATACTCACCTTTGCTCCGCGCCTCCTCAGACCCCAGCTGCTGCTCCTCCTGCTCCTCCTTCTCTTCCTCTGGTTTTATTCAATCCCTGCAAAAAAAGAAATAAAATACAAAAATGAAAAACAACAATATATATCTAAAAGAAAAAAACTAAATGAAAGGATTGGGAGATGGTGTGCCAGTGCACCCAGGGTCGCATGACCGTCAAAAGCTGAATAATTACAAAAACCTAACCCTAACCCTACTAACCCTAACCCCCTAACCCTAACCCTAAACCTAACCCTAACCCTACCTAACCCTAACCCCAACCCAACCCTAACCCTAACCTCTAACCCTAACTAACCCTAACCCTAACCCTAACCCTTAATCCCTAACCTTAACCATTATCTATATCTTTACCCTAACCATAACCTCTAGCCCTAACCACTAGCCTTAATTCCTAACCTTAACCACTTACCATAACCTCTAGCCCTAATAGCTAACCTTAACTTTCTAGGGTAAAAACAATACATAAAGTTAGGAAAAAGTTGTTGATGATTATGGGACATGACCCGGGAGTTGATCGACCTCGGGGGGCCTTCCTCGGGTGAGAGTGTCTTGTGATAATGGCCGAAACGCTCGATGATCCTGGGGTCCATAACTGATGATGTGTCCTGCAATCCTTCAACAGATTTTTCAGAAAAGGTATATAAAAACAGCTTTTTTTATAAAAACAGAACAAAACGAGGGGCCCTTCAACCTTAAGCTAGATAACAGAACGTAATAATCTTACTTCCAACCAAACCAGACGCAAAACTCTGATTGACTTTCATACCTTAGAATGAAATAAACTTTCTTTCAAGTCTATAATTCAAAAGCAGTATGCATTCATAACAAGACAAACCATTTCATCTTACTCTGTTCCTGGTAATATTGGAAAAGAGAGCTGCGGATGACTGAGTTGGCACGTGCATTTCCTTTGATCCCCTATTCAACTACCCAGTCGTCGGACGAGGTGGGGGGGGTCATCGAGATAACTCTAACTACCTAACCTAGCCTGAGTCATCGAACAACGAGCTCTCTTCAAAATCCCGTTATATTACCTCACCATCTCTATCGTCTCTCATGGTTCTTACAGATTCCATCATGGCGAGTCCAAAAACCGATTTCCAACTCCTGCTCAGAGTATTCGCCAAATATATTAAGGCCTACCACCACCTGCAGCATACCAATTGCTCACCAACCACGGAAACGCCCATAAGGCTAAAACATATCCAGGACGACCTCACAAAATTGGTCCGACCAGCATTTCCCACCGCACAAACGGACATCGTCAAAGAATACAATGCTAAAAACTGGATGTACACTACCCTCCAAATACTAGAGGAACACTACCTATCCTTAATTGCGGGGGTACAAATTGAAATAAACCATTTATCATTGGACGGATGGGAAAGAGCAGTCCAGGTTGCAGTCAGTTGGGTAAAGAAAGACCTCCCGGGAATTAAAGAGACAACGATTGTTCAAGCAACAACAAACCTCAAGGCACTTGTTGACAAACGCCCACAACCACAAAGCTCCATCCAGAGCAGACCCAACCCAGACCCTCCCCAAGACCTGATACATGAAAACGTATCCTTCACAACACGACCATTAGAGGGGGACAACGTACCACCAGCAAAGCGCCAGAAGAAAACCAACAACCTGGAACGGGAAAACACACCGTTACCACACACACTTTCCCTGACAACGGCTACACCAGAAACCTCCCCACACAAATCACCCTATTTTATGTCCACCAACGCCAACCTTAGTCCCGAGTTCCCCCCACTACCCAGATTACGCCCCATGACACCCCTCTTAGACCCAATCACACCAAGGGCCAACAGCACCCCAGAACCCAGACTAGAACCCATACCAGAAACTTATAGCTTCCGTTCTCATGCACACAATGGCGATAAACATTATAACTGGAACCTGACCCCCACAAGACCGATCATCATCGCCGGAGACTCCAACATCTCCAGACTACCACGCATCTATGACAACAGGATCCAGGTGGACTGCTACCCAGGAGCCAACCTCAGCAACGCCAATAACATCCTGAGGAACCAGACGCCAGTCTCACACGCCGTTACTAAAGTCCTCTTATCATTCGACCTCAACAACAGGACCCAAAAAAAACCCCTCCATCCTGAAAAAAGACCTGCACGGAATGCTGGAAGCCGCTAAAATAGCATTCCCACAGGCAGAGATATTAATCCCAGTCATAAACATATCCGAAGACCTGCCGAAGCATCAACCTGTCATCACACCTGTCCTTATCAGAGACCCAGACCAGACTCCTCAAGAAGGGACTCTCCTTCGTCCCTACCTGGAACGCCGCCAGAAGCAAACGCCAGTCCCTGGCGTTGGACCTCACCCAGTACCACCTCAAAATAAAACTCAACGCTTATTTCGGCCCCTCCGAACCCCCGCGAACCAAATCATTCTTACCCCCCTCACATTGGGAACCGGACCCAAACAAATTACCCCCACAAGTGCTGTCCCTAATCAAGACGGATCAAAAAACATTAGCGGACTCACAACAATTCCCGGACAGTCCCAACCTCACCACCCGAGAACAACACGCACTACAGGAGCTAATGAGCAACACGTCCATAGTGATCAAACCAGCGGATAAAGGCAGTGCCTCGGTCCTTATGGACAGGACGGACTACGTCCTCGAGGCCCAACGACAACTCAACGACACCACATACTACATCCCCCTACAGCGAGCCATCTCCCCGGAAACGGCCGACCTTATCTCCGACATACTGGAGAGACTACGAGAACGCGGGTTCCTCTCCGAGAAACAGATCACATACCTCAAAGGGGCCCACCCCCACAGGCCCAGATACTTTTACCTCCTGCCAAAGATCCACAAACCTCCAGAGAAATGGACCGTCCCGCACAGAGTCCCAGCCGGACGTCCCATCGTCTCGGACTGCGGCAGTGAGAGCTACGGCGTAGCGGAGTACCTGGACTTCTTCCTGACGCCACTCTCCACCAGACACCCCAGCTACATCCGGGACACCCAGGACTTCGTCCAGCGCATTCGACGCATGCGCGTAGAGGAACCCTGCTTCCTGTTTACCATGGACGTCACCAGTCTGTACACTAACATAGACATCTCCCTTGGTATGGCAGCCGTTAAGAAATGGCTGCTAAAATACCCGACAGAAAACAGACCAGATGGAGAAATATTAAAAGTACTCCACTTGAGTCTGACACGGAATGACTTCCTGTTTAATGAAAAACACTACCTCCAAATTAAAGGCACAGCCATGGGCAAACGTTTTGCGCCAGCCTATGCAAACATATATATGGCAGACTGGGAGAACACAGCATTCAAAAAATGCAGTAAACTCCCTACCCAATATTTTAGATACCTGGATGACATTTGGGGCATTTGGACCCATTCCCAGGAGGACTTTCTCAAGTTTGTCCAGACACTCAATAACCACCATACATCAATAAAATTGGACCCAATCACAGACATAACACAAGTTAACTTCTTAGACACAATCACATACAAAGGACCGGACTTCAGACGGACAGGTATCCTGGACACCAAGATGTATTTCAAACCAACGGACACCCATGCCCTCCTCCACAAACACAGCTTCCACCCCAAACATGTCTTCAGGGGAATATTAAAATCACAGCTACTCCGCTTTCATAGGATCTGCTCCAGGCAAATAGATAGAGACCAAGCGGTCAAGACTCTCTTCCACACCTTGCGCAGGAGACAATATAGCAGATCCTTCCTGCAACAGATACACAAGGATGTTTACGGACCCCACGCAACAACAACCACAACACCAGATACACGGCAAATCATCCCCTTGATATCAGTCTACTCAAAACACGCACTACAACTCAACCACAAACTCAAAATAAACTTCCAGGAAAAACTGTTTTTAAAAATTTTTTTAAATAATATCGGCCTACAAAAAAAAAAACAATCTGAAGGAACTCCTGGTCAGAGCCAAATTAAGGCCACCGATGACCCACACAAGACTACCGGAAAACTCCAAAATAGCTAAAAACCGAACTTTGGGGGCGACCTTCCCGATCCCCAGGAACATCCCCTTAACCCAATCTAACAGTGTCTACCTCATCCAATGCAAGAAATGTCCCATGAAATATGTGGGGGAGACGCGCAACAAGTTGGGGGTGCGTCTCTCCCACCACAGATATAACATCAAAAACGGACTTAAAAACAACACGCACCTCGTCAGGCACTTCAAAAACCACGGACTTGTCAACCTTTCCCTCAATGGTCTTGAACATGACCCCCATTGGACAACGGACCATAGGAGGAAGGTGGAGCGACAGTGGATCGTAAAACTGAACACAAGATTCCCCCAGGGTCTTAACGAAACATTTTAATCACGTTTAAATATAGATATTTTGATTGTCCTTTGTTGTTGTTGTTGTTTATTCACTTCGTTATACTATGTTAAGGTTCTCCTGTTATTTATAGTATTCATTATTGTTGTATATAGTTCGATTGTTGTTGTTCTTCTTCTTTTTTTATATATGGTTAATTGATATGGTTCATGGTCTTTTGTCTTATAATATATTCAATGTTTTAATCCGTTCCTTTAGCTGTTTTATTATATTCAACTTTCAACAAAAACTACCTCCACTCTAATAAAACGTTCTTATTCTAAATGTATTCCCTTCCTTTTTTTATATAAAATATTTTATACTCTTTCCATTAATCAGTTAGTTTAATGCCAGTTGGGCCCTTAAAATACATGCTTTACACAACTGCCCTGGTTTCCTTTTGTTTGAAAGAAAAGAATAAAGAATTTTCTCTCTCTCCTTTTTTTAAAAAAAAAGTGTGGAAAATGATGCAACAAGGGACATTGTTCAAGGCCGCACACCGCGATCAAAAACCATTGGTTTTACTCAAGGCTACAGCAAGAACATACCCGGTCTGATTCTACCCATAAAACTCTAGTTAAGACTATGATAAAAATATACCAGTCTTTATTCTGCCCAAATACTCTAGTCCAGACCACAGAATACCTGGATAGCATAATCCAATTACCCTCAACCATTCGATTTACTTCAAATGACCTTTCTTCTCTCCTCTCTTCCCTCATGAAAGTGAGGGAGTAGAGGGAGGTAGAGTGTTCATGCCCGGTCCGGCAAGGGGTGAGTTCAGTCCGAACAGACTTCTCACCTTGACTCTACCTTCCCTAACCCTAATCCTAACCCTCTAACCCTAATATGGGATCTGAGGCCTCTCAGATCTATCTCTGACTAATTCAATTCACTTCGAATGACCTTTCTTCTCTCCTCTCTTCCCTCATGAAAGTGAGGGAGTAGAGGGAGGTAGAGTGTTCATGCCCGGTCCGGCAAGGGGTGAGTTCAGTCCGAACAGACTTCTCACCTCCAAAACTAGATAACAGAACGTAATAATCTTACTCCCAACCAAACCAGACGCAAAACTCCTATTGACTTTCATACCTTAGAATGAAATAAAGTTTCTTTCAAGTCTATAATTCAAAAGCAGTATGCATTCATAACAAGACAAACCATTTCATCTTACTCTGTTCCTGGTAATATGGGAAAAGAGAGCTGCGGATGACTGAGTTGGCGCGTGCATTTCCTTTGATCCCCTATTCAACTACCCAGTCGTCGGACGAGGTGGGGGGGGTCATCGAGATAACTCTAACTACCCAAATCTTATCTTTTTCGGCCCCCCCAACCAACACCGGCCTCGGCCACTGCTGGAACAACATCTCCCAGATGAGCACTGCAGTGAGACGCTCTCTTTGTGCCTCCCTCCCCCCCACCCCACCGACACCTGCTGATTTGACTCTGTCTGGGGCATGATCAAGGCTGTCTCCATGGCAACTTGCTGTGTTATCGCAATGACATCCTGCGGCTGAGACACCATGGTTGTGACGCCAGGCGCAGCGACTCTTCAGGCCTACACACACACAAACTCTTACACGGATACAGATACGCAATCACCCCCCCTACCCCCATCCCACGCCTTCGCCGCTTTGGTTTTCCCCCCAGTATTGGTTAATCCCCCACCCCCCCTCCTCCCCCTGCTGCTGGTCTTGTGTTTTTCTTGTTGACTATGTGCTTATGTTGCTGAGGTGTTTTTTATCCTGTCCCCACACCTAGGAGTATAGTCTGGGGGTTGCCTCTTTTTTTTCTCCTCCCTATCCTCATGTCATGCTGTACTTTTTCTCCTGCCCTGTCTTCCGGTCCTGTCCACCCCCATTTGTCATATGTATGTGTATTTGTGTGTATGTATGGACTGGTCGATGGCCCAATTTCACTGAGCTTGTACTTGTACCTGTAAAAGTGACAATAAAGGATATTCTATTCTAGTCTATAAATTAAATGGCATGAAGTACAAATATGGCACAAAGGAGGTTGAGAGTAAAAATAAAAAAATAGGGGTGCCGTGGATGGAGAGAAATATGTTTAGGGGTGCCATGAGCCAGAAAAGTTTGGGAACCACTGTTCTACAGAGTGTCCCCAGGTGGAGGAGGGTCCCCAGACACACTGACACACATCCACACCTTCAGGTCCACCTTCACCCAGGAGGACCTCCTCCCTGGGTTATGGGAGGATGGTGCCTCAGCTTCTCTGTGTCGGAAGTAGCAACACACACACACACATTTTAATTCTTTATTTGAATCCACCAATAACATTACAAACGGACAGGATTAAAATATTTTCAGAGATGAGATACTGCTTTGTTCAAGGGTACCAAAAAACATCTCCTGCACTGCAAGGCTGCCTATCACTGCTGATATGGAGCAAAACTTTGCTAGTTGTTTAGATTTTCTGCTGGAGAGCCCTGCCAGCCTTAACCCACTGAAAACAGATTGTGGACATGCACCAAACTGCCAAAAATCAA
Organism: Micromesistius poutassou; assembly: GCF_964030765.1. Taxonomy (NCBI): domain Eukaryota; kingdom Metazoa; phylum Chordata; class Actinopteri; order Gadiformes; family Gadidae; genus Micromesistius; species Micromesistius poutassou. The sequence continues at coordinate 3,473,165 of NC_140290.1, read as the reverse complement.
CACCACTAGCTTGCATTCAAAGCCTAGGTCCCTTAGTTTTTCTGGGCTGGTACTTAATGATTTTATCGTTAAAGGCCATATCAACACAGTCTCACCCCTATTCGTCAGATAGTGACGATTTGCCAAGTACCCTCTTCGTCGTTTAACGATGTCTAGGGTACCCCCTCTGCATCGTTGAACGACGAAGAGGGTCATCCGATAGTTTTGACCGCAAATACCTCTTCGTCTGATTTTGACGCAAGGGGTTGTTGATGGGGGGCGAGACGTTCTCCCAGCATTTGGTGAAATGTTTATGTAGTCGTTATTATCTGAAGGGGAATTGCAATATTTTAGGGCAGATTCACCATTAAACGTGTTTCTAATAACATTTCTAGCGAAAAATATATTTTTAACTTGCATAATCTTCAGTCAGTGAATGTATCTGATCTTTAGTTTGATAATTTATATATTTTTTTCGGTCTCGCTAAGGATGTTTCAATGACATCAGGTTGCCTCAGCTTGAAGAGCACACCTGTTTGCCTGCTTAATGGAGGACTACCAACAGGGGGCGATAATTAATGTCAATGTCAACAACTCAACAAGCAGCGTTGAAGGTTTAGAATCTTCGATCTTCCGATCCAACACAGTCTCACTCCGAGAACGTCAAATCCGTCAAAACGTCTTTCCTATTGGATAGTTATTAGGATTTTTTTATGTGAAAATGGCGGACATTCTTTATAATAACATGGTTGCTATGACGGTTGCTATGGACGCTGAAACCAGCAGCTCGCGTGCCGTTTAAATCATGGCTGTAAATGTTTGTCTTTGCTGATTATGTTATTTTATGTAACCGTGTAATGATGGTCTCTTATTAACGTGAAACCAAGACGTTTTGACGAGTTTTCAGTGAGACTGTGTTGATTCTCGCCCACCCATCTTGTAATTAATAAACCATTTTTGTTGCTTCGAGGAGGTCTGGTGGTCTCCGTATATAATAAATAAATAAATACATATATATATATAAATATGTATATATAAAAATGAAATAATGGCCAGGTGGTTGCGCTATGGCAACCACCATAGCGCCATAGAATCCTGCGCAGCCTGCCCCATATTCTGTCGAAAATAATCTCCCGATTGAAATGCATTGGTTTAATTCACTCTGGTTTAATTCACAGCCCATTCACTCCTGTATTAACCCGACTACGGCTCTAGTCGACGTTGTGAGCGTCTTTCCTATTGGATAGTTATTAAGAAGACATTAACATGGTTGCTATGGACGCTGAACCCAGCAGCTCGCATGCCGTTTAAATCATGGCTATAAAACCATTGTCTTTGCTTGTATGTTATTTTATGTAACGTGTAGGCCTAATGATGTTCTCTTATTTAACAAAAAAAAAAAACGTTAATACATTTTTCGAGCAGGTATGTCGTCTTCTTTCTTGGGATTTAATAGAGCGGAACAGACCATTTTCTTTGCTTCGAGGAGGTCTGGTGGTTTCCGTATAGGCCTATAATAAATACTAGATAAATTAATTGGGAATTTATTTTCGACATCAGAAGGGGGGTGGGCTGCGCAGGATTCGTAAAAACAAGTAGGCTACAATAATCCAATTTATCAGAATTTTTCAGGAGACCCCCTCAAAAACTAAAACTAACCACGTCCCTTAAACCCAGTCTCATTCCAGATTGAAGTAAAACTGCGTTGGTCCACAGCGGAAAACGTGTTACAATAACGGTTCTGAACATGTGACACGCCTACATTTTTTTGGCCCATTCTTTTCAATGGGCCTGCGTCCACGTCACGTGACTTGCTATGATGGTTGCCATCGATCGCCCCCCATATCTTTCGTATTTTCCACAGTTTAGACTATAATTAATAAGTTACTTTTGTAATCAACTTGTTGTTGTTTTTTATCTCTGTCTGGTGACTAGTTACGTCACTCTGAGAGATGCGCACGGACATATTTGGTAGTGACACAGCCTATAACCTATTCGTCAAAGCAAACCACCAAGCTCATTGATTTAACGAGGCAGGGTTATTTGAAATAATTAATTAAGTTATCATGTGTATATCATTCCTCCTCCTGAGTGTGTATTGACTATTTCTGGTGATTGAAATCCTCATTGCAAGCTTCCTATTCATGTCTAGTGTACTCCTACTGTCCACAAGCACCCCCCCCCCCCCCCCCCCCCCCCCCCCATATGGATATGGAGAATTGTTGCTACATCCCAGTGGTGGTAGTGTCATATATATAAATGAGGGCATTCAAATATACTACAATGATCAATTAGCAGGCCGAAGCCCTAAAGGAAGTGATGCAATAGGTAACTTCTGAGTCAAGGTAACAAGATATAGACCTGGGGTCTCTTTTAATCAATGGGGGTCTCAAAGGACGCATATGATTATCAACTTGGGGGCAACAGCCCTACAAGAAATTACTCACCAAGTGCTCCATCTGATCTTGTTGCACCTCACCGGCTCGCTTGCAAGATTTTGGCCTGAAGTTCTTCCCAGACCTACACCCTAGCCATCCAACATGCATATCTGAGAATCAGGCCTCTTTTTAATGACAAAAAGTTATGAGAGAAATGCACATTAACTTTTTGTTATCTCATAAGGGGCGTGGTGCAGGCTCCTTTTGACCTTTTGACCCCAGACTTCAAAAACGTGTCCACAGGCCAGCTGTGTCTACACACCTTAAGGCACACATTAACACCTCCATCGCACCAAAAATGGGGACTAGAAACTAACCAGTCTTATTCACATTTACCTTACTGTTGGAGGTCACACCCCCTTTCCCGCCTTTTCGAGATAGCTAGAGATACCAAAATGTATACACACATTTCCCAGGGTCCTGAGAACGACATATCTGAGATTTAGAGTTCTAGCCCTTACAGAAAAAAAGTTTTCCAAAATAGAATTTTCATTTTTATATATACTTAAGCAATAGATCACGACAGGCTGTGGTATACGCTCATTATACCACAGTTAAGGGGCGTTGTCCGTCCCGACGCGCAGCGGAGGGGCGGCGACCCCCTTCACACAATTCGGTCATGGCGTGCAATATAAAGTCCTTTGTACAGCCATTACAGTACAGCCAGTACAGCCATTTACAATATGGGCAACTGATTCGAGTTGGTGGCCAGAGTCTGAGTGCATTATACAGTGTGGATGGTGGTGTGCAGGGTACCATAATGACAGATTGTATTTGGTAGGTAGTTGTGTGGGGAGGGCCACAGAGGAGTCTGTACCGCTTAGAGGTGTCACAAAAACACGCTTCACACAACACATGATGTAACCTTTACCTTATTATCTCCTCATTAAGGATGAAGTGATTAAAAGTTAGTAGAGAGGGATTGGGTCAAAGCTATCTAACGTCAACATTGACAATGAACTACTTAGGCACTAGGCCTAGTGTGAGTGTGAAGGTAAAGGTTACATCATGTGTTGTGTGAAGCGTGTTTTTGTGACACCTCTAAGCGGTACAGACTCCTCTGTGGCCCTCCCCACACAACAACAAGGAGCCAGTGGATTCCTATGAGGAGGTTATCACGTGACCCAAGTGTTTTTCCTCTGTCCCTTTATGTGTGTGCGTTATTCTGAGGGCCTTTTCTGATGAAGCCAAATCATGACCTGATGTTCAACTCAAATGAAGCCCAGTTTGGCTGTATGGCCTGATGTCTGAACAACAAGATTAGATCATAAGGGAACAAACATATGAGTAAAGTGTGGCTGAATAAAGAAATGTAACTGAATGTGTCCCAGCTCAGCTTATTGGGTGGTTCAGCTGGACAAAGGAGTGTTGTGTTAACCGGACAATCAGCTTGAGATACCTAGAAGCTGCATAGCTATGCTAGCTGAAGCATTACTAGCTGTAGCCATCAAGTCCCAGAACCAGGAACACATTTTCTTAAATGGTCATGCCTTGTAGACAGCAAGCAGTGACTCAGTAAAATATATTTTTTCACCTCTGATGGTAAGAGGGGAAAAAAACGTATTTTGTTCATTGTTTCTGCAAGAACGAAGAGGTCTAAGTTATTGAGGGGGGAGGGTAAGTTAGTTAGTTCTTGCAGAAACGATGAACATAGATATTCTGAATATCATCAGAATGGAGATGTACAGATGATCAGAGTATGTCTGTTTGTAATCTTAGGGGGGGGGTGTTGAAACATGTGTGGTTAGAAGTAGTAGTAGTAGTAGGCCTTGTAGTAGTTAGTAGTTAGTAGTAGTAGTAGTAGTAGTAGTTTAGTCTTTATTGTCCCCGAGGGGCAATTTGGTTTGCAAACAGTAGTCAACACAGCCAATACACAACATAAAATAAATAAAAAACATAAATACATATAACATACAGTAGATGTCATCCTGACAGTGTGTGTGCAACAGCAGCCAGGCCTACAGCTTGTTTAAAAACCCAACAGCTAAAGGAACAGATGATCACAGGTATCTATTTTATTTGTCCCTCCTATTAAAAGTGTACATCCTCCTGATAGCAGGAGTTAAAACTCTGCATGAAGGGTTGAGGGTCAGCAAGAATGGCCTTTTCCTTCTGAGTGGCTCTAACTTGATAAACATGGCCAAGATAGGCCATGTATTATCCAACCACATACTAGATAAGTATTTGCAGGCCCCACAAATGCAATAGAAAGCACAAGGAAATGTGCTCAGTAAATAATAATAATACTATTACTGAAATGCCAAAGTGTGTAATTAAACAATCAAAACTATTCTTAGGGACACACACACAATCATCCCTCAATGTTGGCACATATCCCTATCATCCCTAGCCAATGATTGGCCCAAGCTCTTCTGCTCCTCTGCCCTGGTTGGACACAGAGAACTGAGAAGAGAGGAAGAGGAGGAAGAGAGAGAAAAAGTGAAGAGCATGAAATGTAGCTGAAAACAAAGACAATGAGGCAAAGAGAGAGAGAGGGAGGGGAGGAGGGTAAGTTACTGTGTGTTCCGATAAGGGAGGGGTTGATGTGTATCACAGGGAGTTAGAGATATAAATCGTTGTACCGATGAGGGATTCAGCCAAAGACGCTGCCAGGTCTTTACCCCTGGTCTCGGCTGGCCTCTGTTCCTATCTCCTGCACATTGGCTCCCGTACCTCCTGGCTCCCTATCCTCACCCATGTCTCCCATACCGAGGAGCCCGCTGGCTGGGGTGGAGGTGGACCTCTGCTACCCCCTGCTGCTCAACACCTCCTGCAGGCGGACACTGCGCACCCACTCCCAGGCCAGCCTCCTGTACGTCCTGCTCTTCTCCCTGGCGCTTCTCACCGTGCTGCTGAACCTGCTCGTCATCGTCTCCATCTCCCACTTCCGCCAGCTGCACACCCCCAGCAACCTGGTGCTGCTGTCCCTGGCCTGCTCCGACCTGCTCATCGGCCTGTTGGTGATGCCCCTGGAGGCCCATTCCTTCATCAGCTCCTGCTGGTTCCTGGGATCCTGGGTCTGCAACGTGTTCTACACCCTGGGCTTGATGTTGACCTCGGCGTCTGTTGGGAGCATCATGCTCATATCGTTGGACCGCTACGTGGCCATCTGCCACCCGCTACGCTACACCACCAAGGTGACTAAGGGCCGGATGCAACTGACGTTGGGCCTGTGCTGGTCCTGCTCCGTCCTCTACAACTGCAGCACCATGCAGGGCAGCCTGCGAGAGCCGGGCATGGACAGCTCGTGCCACGGGGACTGTGTGGTGATGTTGGACGTGGTGTTCAGTGTGGTGGACCTGCAGGTCTCCTTCTTTGCACCCGTGTCCGGGGTCATTGTGCTGTACCTCAGAGTGTTTGCTGCAGCGCTGTCCCAGACGCGGAAGATGAGGTCGTCCCGAGTGGTGGCGACGGCGGCCAGGAGGTCAGAGCTGAAGGCTGCAATGACGCTAGGCGTGGTGGTGGTGGTCTTCCTCTTGTGTTTCAGTCCCTCTTGCTTGATGGTGTTCACACTGCAGGACATTTCCTTCATCACTTCAGCCTGGACCTGGGCAATCTGGCTGCTGTATATCAACTCCTGCCTGAACCCTCTGATTTACGCCTTCTTCTACCCCTGGTTCAGGAAGGCCATCAGACTCATCGTCACCCTGCAGATACTGCAGCCTGGCTCCAGCCATGCCACCATATTCTAGGATGCACTGAGAGATTGGATCAGCAGTCTTCATTAATTAATTGCTTGCATATTATTTCTCTGTTTCATGCAGTGTAACAGATGATTTATGAACTGAAAATTAATTTAAATAAACCTTAAATATCAGGATAAATATAACAATCAAATATAAAGTGTATCACAAATCTAGACACTGTACATCATGTTTCAATTCAATCATGAATCAGTCAATTAAGACAACAGAAATACATGACCATCAACTTTAATGAATAGTAATTAGATATTATATATAAGAAAATATATTACAATACAGGCATTACAATTACTATAATCAGATGTGAATATTTTTTGAGTTTCCCTAAATGAATATGTATAGTTGAATTTGTCTGTAGCGCTGAAGTTGACAACATTTTGAGTGGTGGGCATTGTATAAGTATCTGGAGTTGTATCTTCTTTGACATTTATTATTGGCATAGTTAAAAAAATCAAGCAATTGTCTTTTTTCCGATAGAAACGTTCAAGATAGCTCAGTAACTCATAGAGACTATATGCTCTTTATTTCTGTGTGTTGAATGACGTTTGAGCTGTCTGATAAAATGTCTAAACCTAGGTTAGTTTGAGCTTATTAAAATGAAGAAATGTTCATACAATTGGATGATTAGTCTTCTTGTTATTTACCGTTTGAAATGGAACCTGTTGTTTTTGAGGGGAGGGTCTTATAAGGCATCTGGGGTTTCTGTCCATCTCCTGCACTTGACTTTCTATGTTCATTTTCACATTACATTTTATTGTGCAATAAACAAACACCAAAGGATGTATATTTTCTTTTCATTAGTTTGTGGTATATGTCGGATGTCCAAGTATCTTTTATCTGATCTCTAGACTAACCTTTTTCACTTCATCCTTAATGAAGAGTTAATAATGATCTTCTAATAAATATAAATAAAGCACTTCAAACACACTATTAGGGCACAAAATGACTTGGGAGTCAGATAGAGAGGTGTAATCAGGGCAGTATGGTCTAATAAAATGATAGAAGGCTATGGCCCTACAGGAAGTGAGGAAATTATGAGTGATACCTAGGGGTCAAGGAAACTCAGGAGTGAACTACAGCCTAAATGAAGTGACTCAGAAAGCATAATCAAATGTGGCAGTTAAATGCATTGGAAATAAAAGTCATTGCAATAAATTAATCTAAATTCATTGGAAGGAGAGGGAAACCTGGCCTTGACTTGTCTTGACCTATCCAGCAGGGGGTGCCATGGGATCACTGTGTGAAAATGGAAAGACTTTGAAAAAAGGGGGCTGTGCACATTGAGCCCATCCCTAAACCTAACCATAAACGGCAGACCCCCCCACCCAGGGCCATGTTGTGGTGTGGTAGTCCCGGTCAGGCTCTGGAACAAGGTTGTCAAAGGACAAAGGCCCCCCGACAAACCAGTCGCTAATGCAGCGACCAGCACACAAACCGTTATATGCCTGCCTAATCTAATGAACACAGATACTGTAGGACCATTATTAAGAATAAAAACACTGTTTTATTCATAGACAGTAACTGTCTAACAGTTTTCAAACAGTTCTACCAGTATTACAGGTATACTTATTGTGCCAGGTCAGACAAAATCTATTTCCGTATTAATAATATCCATATTGCCCATGAACGAGTCCACTCAGCACTGTTTCTTTTTTTGGTGTAGGCTTTATTTCTAAATCTCTGAGGCCCGGTGGGGCCTCAGAGATTATGTTACCGGGTCGCGGAGCATTGGCCACCAGGCAGCAGAGATTAAGAAATAAAGCCTACAGCTATTTAACATTCAATAATTTTTGAAGACACAATATTCGGTGTGGCTGGCATTGTAAGTATCTAGAGTTGTATCGTATTTGACATTTATTACTGAGTTAGTTAAAAAAACAAGTAATTATCTTCCATCCTTTTCAGAAAATAAAGTCCAAGATAGCTCAGTAACACAGAGACGGTATGCTCTTTATTTCTGGGTGTTGAGCCAATGAATTTATAGAATTATTCATAATATGAGAACAACAATTAGTTCTCTCGTTACTTCCCTTTTAAAACAGAACCTGTGGTTTAAGGAGAGGGAGTCGTATAAGGCGTCTGGGGTTTGTGTCCCTGTCCTGCTCTTGACTTTCTACTTTAATTTTCGTGTTTCATTTTATTGTATTCTTTTATTGTGCATAAAGTGAACGCCTTCTCAGTAGTTCATTGTCAATGTTGACGTTACTAACTTTGACCCAATCTCTCTCTACTAACTTTTAATCACTTCATCCTTAATGAGGAGATAATAAGGTAAAGGTTACATCATGTGTTGTGTGAAGCGTGTTTTTGTGACACCTCTAAGCGGTACAGACTCCTCTGTGGCCCTCCCCACACAACAACAAGGAGCCAGTGGATTCCTATGAGGAGGTTCTCAAGTGACGCAAATGAATTCCTCTCTGTCTAGTCATGTGTGTGCGTTATTCTGACTAGAATAAGCCTGACCTGATGTTCAACTCAAATGAGGCACAGTTTGGAAGTATGGCCCGATGTATAAAAAACATGATTAGATCATAAGGGAACAAACATATGAGTAAAGTGTGGCTGAACAAACTAATACATCTGAATGTGTCCCAGCTCATTGGGCGACTCAGATGGACAAAGAGTGTTCTTCACCTAGAAGCTACATAGCTATGCTAGCTGTAAGATGCTAGCTGTAGCCACCAAGTCCCAGAACCAGGATCATATTTTCTTGAATGGCCATGGCTTGTAGACCGCAAGCAGCAACTCAGTAAAATGAAAAATGTCACCTCTGACCTCTTAGTTCAGGCAGAAACTGAAAATGAAACACCCCTCAAGGAAAGTAGATCTTTCCTTGAGAACTTTGCAGAAAGCCGTCATTAACTCAATCAGGATAAACATAATGATAAAATATTAAGTGGAGGACAAGTCTTCATACATCCTCATCAATTCAATCATAAATCTGTCAATTAACACATCAGAATCATTTCACCATACACTTTGATGAATAGAAAATGTATAGAAGAAAGGCATTATTATGCATGTTTTAAGTATCAAAAATGAATAGATTTGTATAGTTTGTTTTGTGTGTATTGTATAAATAACATCTGCAACTAGGAAATGCATTTCCTGCAGAAAATGCGATGAGTGCTAAAGTGCAAAGTGAGGTTGAAATTATGTTTTAGTAAAGCCACATAGTTTAAGACGTAAAGAAATATTCAATGGCTTACTAGGGTTAGGGTTAGGGAAAATGTCAAACTGGCACTGCATGTTGAAAAGGTTGCTGACCCCGGGTTTAGAGCATAACTTTGTTAATTTCGGGAACAGTGTGGTTTCAAGGCGGCTGATGGTAAACCCACCAATGTCGACCTTTGATCTTGCATATAGTGGCTTCGATTTCCCTTCCCACTAGATTGGTTTTAATTAAGGATCGTTAAGGTTAGGGACTTTAATTAAGGGAAGTTGGTTGCACCAATGGCGTTTTTAGGTTTGCTTATAAGCAAGGAGGGAAGTAGTGAGAAATTAGAGCAAAGTGTGGATACTGTAATCAAACTTTTGACTCAATTGACTTGTGTAGATGCACTAGCACTAATGAGTTATCACATGCAAGCTCATAGAATGATGCATCTAACCCCGCATGAAATGCTTACGGGTCGACCCATGCCTTCACCTATGATTCAAGGCCCCATAGGGACCTCCGTTAGAGCAATAGGAATAGAATTAAGATCATATGTTTGACCACTAACTGCTTGTCATGGCCTCGGGTAACCAGACAATGAGGGAGGACGGAGGCGTGATAAGATTTAACAGTAATCAGGTTTATTTGATAAACCACAATGTTACATCAAACAAAATATCAATTATGGTAAGCAGTGGCAGCAGACGCAGCAAGCAGGTGTTGAGCAAAGCTCAAAGCCACCGAGCGCTGGAACCAGGAACCATATATATCGGCCGCCAACTAGGCGACCCCTCCCACCTCATCAGTCCTAATCGGGAGACAATCACAGGCAAGGCCTCGCGGCCGTCACACCGTGGAACAAAAGGCTGAGGAGTTATGAGTCTTTAAAGTTTTCAATTAATTGCCGTATTTTATTTTATTTAACCTTTATTTAACCAGGTAAAAGACCCGTTGAGATCGAGATCTCATTTTCAAGGGCGACCTGGCCAAGAGGGCAGCAGCACACGTCGTCAACATTATAAAATACAAAATACATTACAAAAGACATTACAATATTACATTATATTAAATAGGGCCATGTTACAATAGAGGTTAAAACAAAAAGTGCAGGGAGCAGGAGGTCAAGGTGACAAGGTTGGTCAGCAAAGGCACCGCTCAAATGATTTTTGTTGTCGGATCTTTAAGAAGTGTCGAAATACACCAAGAGATACAAGTTCAGACAATTTCAGTTCAGCCTGGAGGTTGTTCCATGTTAATGGAGCGGCATAACTAAACGCTTTTTTCCCTAATTCAGTCCGCACTCTAGAAATGCTCAAGCAATAGATATCACTGGACCTTAAGGCATATCGATTTTCTGTTCGACGGAGGAGTGAACAGAGGTAGGGAGGAACCATACCAAGGAGAGCCTTATATATCATAAGCAACCAATGAGTTTCTCTCCGGGTGCTCAGAGATGGCCACCCGGACATCGAGTAGAGCTGACAGTGATGAGTGAGACGACCACAGCCAGTGAAAAACCTTAATGCACTGTGATATACAGTGTCCAAAGCTGCTAGGCTTTTGGACGAAGCACACATGTACAACACATCTCCATAGTCAACTACTGGTAGGAAAGTTGACGACACAAGCAATTTACGCACTCGCAGAGAGAAACACACACGATTTCTATAAAAGAAGCCAAGCTTTAGCCTGAGTTTTTTTACCAGGTTTTCAATATGCAATTTAAACGAAAGCTCCGTATCTAGAAGGAAACCTAAGTATTTATACTTAGTAACAACCTCGAATGGGTTTCCTTGAGCAGTTATTACAGAGGGTAAATTTTCAGTTGAGTAGGTAGCTTTTGAGAAAACCATTATTTTTGATTTGCTGGTGTTTAAAACCAGTTTGAGACTTTGTAGTCGGGCCTGTACAACATTAAAAGCAGACTGTAACAGCTCAAATGCATGCACAACAGAGGACGCACAACAATAAATGACAGTGTCGTCAGCATAAAAGTGATAAGCAGCATTTGACAAATTGATACAGAGATCATTTATATAAATAGAAAATAAAATAGGTCCAAGGACCGAGCCCTGGGGCACACCTTTAGTGATCCCGAGTGAGGATGATGTGACATTGGCTAACTGGACTGCCTGGGTCCTGTTAGACAGGGTTAGGGGGTCCACCCTCATAGGGGGTGCCGTAGCACCCCCTATGGTCCTATTTGGATGAACTGTAGCCAGGTTAACCTTGACCTATGCTTCTTTAAGTACTTATTTTGTGCGATGATTGACTCAAGTTAACCCCGCCTTTAGTCACCTAACATTGATTAATAATAATAATTTGGACGTCCAGCCACCATTTTGTGACTGTAGAAGAAAGGGGTCAGAAAAGATGTCCATCCAAAGTCTGCATTTTCAGTTTGATGATGATTGGGTTAAGTTAACCCCGCCTTTTGGCATTAAGTTAAATTTTGACGACTTTGAGCCTTTGGCGGCCATGTTGTTTTATAAATTGACTTCATCTTACTTGAGCAGTTTGAACTTCGGTCCCCAACAGCCACTAAGTCGGTCCCGCTCATTCCGTCTATGAACTGTGGTGATTTTAGTTACAGGCCACGCCCATCTCGATGCCACGTCTTAATTGAAATTATGTGGAATTTTTCTTGTTCAGAATTTTATTCTAAACAACTTTTTTATTGGAGTCAAGATCATAGGAGTCAATTTTGACATTGATATGAGCATTTAAGTCTTTTCGCGGTTTAAACCACACCCCTTTTAGAAGTCAATGGCTCATGGGTGCCTTAAAATTGATTGTACAGACTAATCTTTAGGTCAGATTGAAGACATTGGGGCATAGATTATATGGGCTGAAGGATTTTTGTCAAAGTTAAAAAACCTGGGATCCTTGGGGAATTAAGTGTTTTTAACAAAATTCAAGATGGCCGCAAATCTGTTCGCCGGATAGTAGTTATAGTCATAGTTTCTTGAGGCATATTTGTTCAGCATGAGGATATGCATGTGTGAACAAAGTCTGTAAGTTAAAACGTTTATGACGAGATATGCTTGTTCAAAGTTTGCATTTTACCAGCTTGCATGTTCCTATAGCACCACCTTTGGGCCAATCAGTGTAATATTTTCTTTCTATTAATCTTGAGTCAGCCTACAGCTGTAGCAAGTTTCATAAAAAGCGTGCGAGCGGTTTAGGCTGTGTAAGTCAAACGTGGCGGAATAATAATAATAAAACTAACGATTACAGTGGGTTGCCTCGCACTGCACACACACACACACGCACATGCATGCACGCACACACACACACACACACAAACTTATCTACACATTTTTTTACCTAACCAAGCTGCTTGCATAGGCTAATATAATATATGTATGTATATTGAATTTTGAATTTCTAGTCATTGTCAGTGAAGTCTATTTTAATGCAACCATTCTGACTTAACTCCAAACCTAATAAAAATAAATTGAACTATAAGTTGTACTATATATTAGTGTAACTTATACGCGGTATTACAAAGTGGATTTTACCGCTACGAGCAAAGCCAGTCGACCAGACGTCCCACAGCCGCTCAGTACAACAAGGCTGTCTGGCGCTCCCTGGTGGCGGAATCACAATGACACAGCTCTACCGTTTATTCTCCAACAGAGACGGACGGACGGACAGGCGGTCGGACAGAGGGAGACATTTGTCAGGCCTCAACAGACCTTGAGGATGTCTGCTGCCTTCACTGCGACCGCCAGCAAGGTTTTCATCACACTGTCGCTGAGAAGTTTCTGTTTTGAAGGAATACAAAATAAACAATTATGAGCAGTAAAGTCACCATTGTGAAGTACGCTGGTTTCTCAGCAGGTCTGGGGTTGACATTTAACACATTCTTTAGTGTGAGATGAGACGTACGTTTGCTTTGAGGAGAAAAACTAATAAAATAAAACATTCAGGGCGTCTATGATAGATAATGTGGTACAACATGTGTTCTTGTAACCACAGACGTACCAGCTTGTATTGTACGATTTCAACGACATTCCCTCATACTATGATCACTTGTTTAATGATGATAAAGATTTATATATCTGTCCATGTTAACAAATACACAGAAAGCTAACTTATAACAGAACCATAGCACAATAGACAAGTGCGCTGTGTTGTTGTTTGAATGTATGAACATTGCCCTCTGACATGACCTTAAAAGGGCTTCCTCTCATCCTGGAGTATCTCTGCGTCGCAGGCTCTCAGCAGCCTAACCACGTGATTGGCTGGGGCCTGGTCGATGTCACGCGTCAGCGGGTTGGACTTCTCCGAAACAGGAAGTTCAGACTCGTAGTCTGGAAACCTTTTGGAATCAAATGAAAGTAAACTGCATGAATGAAATGTATTTAATTCATTAAATACCATTTTGAGAAATGATCTTGGAGGCTTAACATCACTGTATGTTACCCTCACCTACAGCGGCGTAGCCACAAATGTCCATATAGGAGGCACAGGAAAAAACAGGCGGGCAAAGCCAATTTGATTGAACATAAAATAGGCCTAGATTAGATGCACCATACAAACATTAATCAAAGGCATGTTATATTTATGACATTAAGGTGGAATTTATTAAAGGCATTTGATCACAGCTGACAAATTACGCGGAAACATTTTAAACTTGCGCAAAACTGCATGAACCCATGCATCGGCGCGTCACATTTATTGAACGCGCAAAACATTTATTGCGCAAAACTGCATGAATGAAGCTTTGGTGTGCATCACAACAAAGTGAAACAGATTGGCCGTATAAGACAAGCCTACTGCAAAGATGAAAACTTATCACACACACGCAGAGAGAGAGAGAGTGTGTGAGAGAGAGAGAGAGAGAGTCCTCCTCAACAGACAGGCCTAATGTCTAATGGCTATATGTCTTTATTTCTTATATTTGTAAAGTGGGAGGGCTCTCACAGAAACATTCAGGAGGGGAGGGGGGGAGGAGCTGCCGGCTGTTTGCGATGTGACTGATTCTTGAGCTCTCAGACGAGCGCTGACTTGCGCGCCTTTTTTAGATGGTGAACGTAAACAAAGGAAAGCCCTCTGATTGGACAGGCAAGACTGACAATGAGGCGGGCCTAGGCCCGTCCAGGCCCGCCGTGGCCACGCCTCTGCTGACCTAGCACCTTGTGAAATACTAAGTATGACTAAGTAGAGTGAAATGAGACTAGAACGTAGACAAATCTACCTGCTGTACGAGCAGCTGGAAGTCAATTCATACCATTTTCGTCGTTTCTGAAGATAAACTAATCTGCAAGCATAATATACTTCAGAGCAGCCAATAGTAACCGTCTGGTAAGGATAAATATCAAAATAATGTCAACGGAAACTGTGCAGTTCTTACCTCCCATTCACACGTAGATAAGGGTCCGCATTTCACATTTGGTTCAGCCATTTCAGTAGCAGGCGTGTGTGTGCGTGTGCGCGTGTGTGCGTGTGTATTTCTGTGTTGCTGATGTCAGACACGCCCCCACCACCACGCGGACCACTGGCTGACGCACCAGGTGGGACTCCGCCTCCGAGACCGAGCAGCCAATCAGCAGACAGATCAGAGCCAGAGGGACGACCTTATGGGGAGCCAGAATGAACACAAACCAGAGTGGGAGGAGTCACTGACAGCAGCGCACTTCAACCCACACACACACACCGTCGTTCACCAGACAGGAAGAAGAATCACTTCTGACAAGCGTGTTCTTTTTCTGTCCGTCTACAATCCGTCACAATCCACCAATTCATCCTCCACCCCATGATCTACCAACCCTCCCAACATCCACCCGTCTATAACCCACCTACCACCCGTCTATAACCCACCTACCACCCGTCTATAAGAGGAGAGATCAGAGACAGCAGAGAGAGGTTGTGTTTCCCGAAGCTCCGCTGGACAGTGGCAAAAAGTACTTAATTCATCGTTCAGGTCTACTTTATTTTATTTTATTTCATGATCATAATACTTAAGAATATATAGTTTGTTTCCGTCAACCTCAATTGCTCGATTCAACAATACTTTTTGGCACTTTGACTACCGGATCAGACCGCAGCAAAAGCCTTGGACTTTCCTATCGCCAACATGCCTCTGTACTCTGATGTCTCAGGCACAGAGACTGGGAAATGCACAGACTGCACCAAACTGCAACAGACAGTGGCTTTATTTGAAACGAGGCTAGCAGCATTAGAAAAATGCAAAGGACTTCTCCATGGTGGGGGGGCTGGTGGGTCAGACCAGTGGTGGGGGGGCTGGTGGGTCAGACCAGTGGTGGGGGGGCTGGTGGGTCAGACCAGTGGTGGGGGGGCTGGTGGGTCAGACCAGACCAGTGGTGGGGGGCTGGTAGATCAGACCAGCCCCCATACATTTCAACATCTGTGCGCACAGTGAAACAATTCTGGGATGTGATTCAAAAACAATCGGTTCATCGTGAGACCATCTGACCCTAACTCTGTCCCTAACACTGAACCATGAGGAACCCATGAAGGAACCAAGGAACAAGGAACCCTTGACAACCCGTGACTTAAGTCACGTCCTGCGAGGTAGACGTTGAATCCGAAGTCTCCACCGTCCAGCTCTGATGAGGCGCCGTCGGTGGGTCACTGAAATGTTGCAAGAGGAAAAACACAAATCGTTAGCCTCGTAGCATGATCTATGTTGTTAGCCATAGGCCAACGAAGTCCATTAACCTATGAGGCCAACGATGTCCATTACGCTATGAAGCTACAATATCAATTATACTATGAGGCTAACGATATAGATAACGCTATGAGGTAAACAATATCCATTATGCTATGAAGCTAACAATATCCATTATGCTATGAAGCTAACAATATCCATTATGCTATGAAGCTAACAATATCCATTATGCTATGAAGCTAACTATATCAATTATGCTAGGAGGCTAACGATGTCCAGTTAGGAGGCTAACCACATAACTCCGGGTCTCCCTCCAGATAGGTGGCTCCTCCTCAGCTCTCCTCAGCCCAGGGTTCCTCATCATTTTGTCCATGATTTCTTAATTTAATATAATTTGTTGAAATTTTAAATAATTATACTTGAAAATACTTTAATTTTGAGAATTCTAAACTAGAAACAGTGTTAGTAGTTAATTATTCTTTGGATACCTCGTTTAAATAATTCTGAATCAAATCAAATTTTAAACTTCAACATGAAACACACACTTGGGAATTTGTAATTCAGGAATATCATAAAACATTCAGTTAATTGAACAGCATCGCTCTGGTGGTGAAACGATGTAAAAAAGTGTTGGTATTAACCTTCCAAAGACTTGAGCAGTCCCATCGTAGTCCTCGTCTCGCTCCTGGTGGGTCGTCAGCTTCATCTGTTCACAATACAATCACATTAAAAGAGTGATGTTATGTCACCAGGTGTGAGTGTGACCAGCTGTTATGTTTTAGTTGTGTTTTAGTGTCCACCTTGATGTACGCTGGATAAACTATAGTAGTAGCAGCTGATGTGACCTTAATTACTTCAAATCACAGCTTTGGCAAAAAAAAAAAAAAAAAAAAAAAATCACTGAATGAAAAACGAATTAACACTACAATTGTTAATTAAAAATATTGAATTATTAAAAGAACCTCCAGGTGTCAAGTGCTTGGTGATGGTTACACTCCAGTCCCCAGTCCAGCCTGGTGCCCCATTCCTGGTCCAGTGGGATCTGGATACCCTCTGGTCCACAGCCTCCGGTCCAGCCTGGTGCCCCATTCCTGGTCCAGTGGGATCTGGATACCCTCTGGTCCACAGCCTCCGGTCCAGCCTGGTGCCCCATTCCTGGTCCAGTGGGATCTGGATACCCTCTGGTCCACAGCCTCCGGTCCAGCCTGGTGCCCCATTCCTGGTCCAGGGGGATCTGGATACCCTCTGGTCCACAGCCTCCGGTCCAGCCTGGTGCCCCATTCCTGGTCCAGGGGGATCTGGATACCCTCTGGTCCACAGCCTCCGGTCCAGCCTGGTGCCCCATTCCTGGTCCAGGGGGATCTGGATACCCTCTGGTCCACAGCCTCCGGTCCAGCCTGGTGCCCCATTCCTGGTCCAGTGGGATCTGGATACCCTCTGGTCCACAGCCTCTGGTCCAGCCTGGTGCCCCATTCCTGGTCCAGGGGGATCTGGATACCCTCTGGTCCACAGCCTCCGGTCCAGCCTGGTGTCCCATTCCTGGTCCAGGGGGATCTGGATACCCTCTGGTCCACAGCCTCCGGTCCAGCCTGGTGCCCCATTCCTGGTCCAGGGGATCTGGATACCCTCTGGTCCACAGCCTCCGGTCCAGATTGGTGCCCCATGCCTGGTCTAGGGAGATCAAGTTAGCTGCTGGTCCCCAGCCTCTAGTAGTCTACCCTGGTGCCCCAGGCCTGGTCTAGGGGATCTAGTTACCCTACAGTCTAATTAAGTGCGAGAAAAGCTCTATACAAATCCAATGTATTATGATTATGATTATTATTCACCCTGGTGCCCCATACCTGGTCCAGCTGGATCTGGCCTCCCATGCCTGGTCTTGGGGATCTGGTCACCTGCTGGTCCTGGAGATCCTGTGAAGTCAGACAGCATCTTTATAGACACATGCACATAGCGGTCTTGAATCTAACTTCCAACCCCCCTGCAGTAGCCCCTTACCTTGAGCTGGAATGACGATGGAGATCTTGTGGTGCTTTGGTCGTCTCGTTGCAAAATACAGCCAACAGACTTACCTTGAGCAGATCTAGTAGTTTGTTGCTGTTGGTTCATGTACAAATAATAAACTATACATTTCATATCCCCCCCATTTAGCAAATAATTCCCACCCATAAACAAGGCTGAAAAAACAGAAAATAACAAACTGTTCTCATGCCTTTTGTCTACTTCCTTACTACTGTCTAAAACATTGCATGCACATCGCATGAGCGTTGCCTCACTGAGCAGGGTGTGATCTGAGTGACCAGAGATGCATGCTGGGATACGGTGCCATCTGACGCCTACAGTTCTGTAGACGATCAGGAGAAACCAAGTTTTCAAAAGACTGGTGACATCAGTTACATGACCTGCAACATCCATCAAGACCGTGACATGGACTCCAAGGAGAAACGCCAAAGGGTAGGCTGTGAGGCTCCCCCACTCGACGACTAGAACAACCTAGCTCTTACAGGAGAGAATCATGGAGAACATTTCAACGTTCCTCTTCATAGACCTTGAAGCCCCAGTGAGGCTTTCACCTCCTCTTCTGATGAAGAGTACAACTGCAGCTCGACAGGGACGCTAGTTTGGATGTTTCCAAGATGGTTTCCGATTCAAGGGGGACCCATCTCCTAGGTCCAACTAGCCTCGTAGTTACAATTCAGCCCGAGAAAGACTTGGATCTCAGGGCAGGAGTACAGGAGATCCAGAGGGCTTGCCAGCAGTCCATCATGTTGAGGTTAGGTAGGGAAGCCACGTCGCAGACTGTTCATCTTCAGTCAGTTGGTTGGTTTCTCATCCGATTCTGTCCAGTCAGAATGCCGTTAGTCCATCATCCATTGTACCAAGTAGCCATTGTCGCTTCCCATTGTTTGCATTATTCAGTCACACTGCAGTCCAAGCTGCATGACACTCAAGTCATCCTGTCCAGTGTGTAGAATGGTTGAATTGAGATCCAGATGCTAGATCGCTCCAGGCATTGAACACCCACTTTGTTATCCTTTGATTTAGGCCACAGACTTGAGTCATCCAGAAACGTCCGACCAAAAGACACTCAAGGGTGTTTCAGGAAGAGTAGCAAATATTGCCCCTCTCACACTTAGTACCCCATGCCATGCAAAGATTGGACAGTACCAGCTTAAAGATCACACCTCTTTATTTTCAGTTATTAGATACATACAAACGATGACAATACTCAAAGGCATACAAAACCAAATAGAGACCAGCGGTGGGTTTGTAGGTCTTTGAGAGATGAGACCAGTGGTGGGTTTGACAAATAGACCAGTGGAGGTTTTGACGGAGAGACCAGTGGAGGGTTTGTAGGTCTTTGAGAGAGGAGACCAGCACTGGGTTTGTAGGTCTTTAGAGAATAGAGACCAGTGGTGGGTTTGACAGATTGACCAGTGGTGGGTTTGACAGATTGACCAGTGGAGGTTTTGACAGATTGACCAGTGGAGGTTTTGACAGATTGACCAGTGGAGGTTTTGACAGATTGACCAGTGGAGGGTTTGTAGGTCTTTGAGAGAGGAGAGACCAGTGGCGGGTTTGACGGAGAGACCAGTGGTGGGTTTGTAGGTCATTGAGAGAGGAGAGACCAGTGGCGGGTTTGACGGAGAGACCAGTGGTGGGTTTGTAGGTCATTGAGAAAGGAGAGACCAGTGGCGGGTTTGACGGAGAGACCAGTGGCGGGTTTGACGGAGAGACCAGTGGCGGGTTTGACGGAGAGACCAGTGGTGGGTTTGACGGAGAGACCAGTGGTGGGTTTGTAGGTCCTTGAGAGAGGAGAGACCAGTGGTGGGTTTGTAGGTCCTTGAGAGAGGAGAGACCATTGGAGGGTTTGTCAAACCAGTGGTAGGGGGGGCTGGTGGGTCAGGCCAGTCGGGGAGGGGCTGGTGGGTCAGGCCAGTCGGGATGGGGCTGGTGGGTCAGGCCAGTGGTGGGGGGGCTGGTGGGTCAGACCAGTGGTGGGGGGGCTGGTGGGTCAGACCAGTGGTGGGGGGGCTGGTGGGTCAGACCAGTGGTGGGGGGGCTTGGGCTTCAAGGCGTACGGAGGGAAACGTTGGAACGTGCTCCGTGGTTCTCAGGTGCAGGAAGGAAGGGTTCTAGTTGCTGAGAGGGACAGCCCTCACATCTCGCCCCCTGGTGTGTCTCCTTGAGGAGTCCCTGTCTCCATCCTGAAGGACGTTCCAGTTCATGACGTGACGACGGCCTCTTAAACACAGGGGTTCCCCTGAGGGGGAACGTCTACACAACTGAAGGCCTCAAACAGCGCAGAACCCTAGCATGCATCTCTGGTCAGTCAGACCACACCCTTATCAGTAGGACAACACACATGGGATGTGATGCAATGTTGAGGAATGTAGTAGGAAAGTGGACAAACTATCTTCTACAGGCGAATGAGAGGCATGAGAACGGGGGGGAGGAGAGAGAGAGAGAGAGAGAGACAGAAAGAGAGAGACAGAGAGAGAGATCACAGCCAGAGAGGGGGCGGGGCATACAAGGGGAAGGGCCTACGAGGGGCGTGGCCTGAGAACCAGTTCAAACTAAACACTGTCAGCCCACAGCATTAAAAGAAAATGTTGTGACTTACAGTTCGCAGTTTCTTCTTCATGGTTCGATCGTGATACTCACAGAATCTGTTTCTTCTTCTTGAGCTGTGAAGGAGAGCAACAAGATTAGTTTTACAGCTAGTGTGAGTGAGTGAGTGTCATAAGTTTGTCTGTGTGTTTTAATCAGTGATTAATCCTATCAAAAAAAGTTATTAAAATAAGTTATTTGTCCCATTTAACTAGGGCGGAAACGCTCTCTACATCTTCCGCTGCCAACTCCATCATGGAGTCATTGATAAATATCAGCAGCCCCGTCACCCGGCGAAAAATATAAATTAACTCAATTAAAAACAGCTTACGACGAATTACATCCAGAATACCATTATTAAACAAGAAGGCCTAGTAAAAAGGACTATTAAGATAAATTATAAATACATGTCCTACTCACAGCAGGTCCGGATGTAGAGGGCCGTTTTACTTCAAAAAGTGTTCGTTAACCCGACGGTCAACCTGGAGAACAAGGACCAGACGGATCATTAGTTACATTTATAACTTGAACTGGACGTTTCTAACCATGTTTCGGTTAAACTTCTAAAATAACAGCGTCTTTTTCAAACAGGATGGCTCAATGGAGACGCAGCGCGTGCGTGCGTGCGTGCGTGCGTGCGTAAAAAGACATCCCTTCACTGATTAATATTATGTTGGTAGATACTGCAGTAATCAGTGTGGATTCAAAGGCGTCAGAAAAAAAAAAAGATTTGCCTCCACCACCTGTGTTTGATTGGTTAATTGATTTGCTCTATGGGTTCGCAAACCCGGTTTTAACTAAGGGCACACAAAAAAAAAAAAAAAAATAATAAGTCAACCTTAAGAGTAAGGTTGAACTTTTACTGTCACTTCCTCATCAACAGACGGGGAAAACCACACAAATAGTGTGTGTCCATTTCTGACTAAACATCACGTTGTGCACAGTTGTCAATAATATAAACTAATGCTGTGTGTACACCTGATTGCTTTTAGATGCTACACAATCGCTATCCAAACTGTTTTAAACACATCAAAAAGCGTTTTACTAAACCCACCGTAATATATCATCTTAAACATGTCTAACAATGAAACAAACTCACCGCGTTGCCTCCTTGATGCTTCCCAGTGGACGCTGACTGAGTGAGTGCATACGATGCACGTGTCTGATATTCCTCCTCCACAGGTGAGTCCAACAGGAAGTGACATCACAAGAAGTGGAAGTGACATCATCGCAAAACTAAGGCGGATAAATAATATGAATTGATACATTAGCTAATTGAAACTGTCAAGTAATCAGTAATGTTCCTTAGAAATGGGGCACCATTTGAAAGGGAACTAAACAGGCTTTCCTACGGTATAAGATTGCCAAAAAGCATTGTTACCACAGAGAAATAATCTACCAAACACAAATTTCCTTACTTTTTGTGCTAAGTTTATATATAGAGGGGCCAGGGTGCAGTTCTTTCCATAAGCCACAGGGGGGCGCTCCTCACCCTCACAAAATACAGACCTGAGCGTAACGCGGCTCAGACGAGGCGGAGCTAAACGCTCTAATCTATGAACCTAATGCATAGAAAAGATGAATGAATTAATACATCGTGTGTGCGTGTGCGTGTGTGTCTGCGCGTGCATGCGCTTGTGTGTGTGTGTGTGTGTGTGTGTGTGTGTGTGTGTGTGTGTGTGTGTGTGTGTGTGTGTGTGTGTCTTTGTGTCTTTATTATATGGATGTGGAATTTACTCTCATTAATTCCTTGATTTTGGATGACTGGGATAGAAAAGTAAACCACACACACACACACACACACACACACACACACACACACACACACACACACACACACACACACACACACACACACACACACAGTGTTGGGAAGGATACTTTTAAAATGTATCCAGTTATAGAATGCATGCCCATATATATATAAATGTAATTGGTAATGTATCCCGCTACATTGCTCAATCTGAGTATTGTATTCTGAGCCTGTTCTGGTATGTTCTGCTCCAGAATGTGTTAGGCCCAAGTCTCTAACCTAACCCTGACCGAGAGAGAGAGAGAGAGAGAGAGAGAGAGAGACAGAGAGACAGAGACAGAGACAGAGAGACAGAGAGAGAGAGAGAGAGAGAGAGAGAGAGAGTCGTGACTTATTTTGCGGTTAATCTAAATGATGCTCGTTCTTTCGGGATTGGATTGTGGTCTTTCAGACACGCTCGCTCCTTTGATTCCAAAATAAAAGGCAGGGGTCCTCCGTCAGCTTTACGGTATTTATTTAACCCAAAACAAAACATGAAGGATCAACATAAACCTTTTCTAAACACATATCATAAGAGCTGTCACTGAGCGGTTAAAAACGGTACCGCTTCCCGTCGACCTATTCACCTGTGGCTCCTCTCCTAAATACACACAGGTGCGCTTCATTAACCCAAATACGGCATCCCCAGAATGTCAAATGAGAAATATGTTTTTACTAAACGAAAACGGATAAAACAAACAATTAACTCGAATAACCAAGCCAAAACCATCTTGCATATTAATAAATAAATCAAACATGATATCAAACCGAAAGAGAGAGAGAGAGAGAGAGTGTGCAAAGATCGTTAAATCATTGGACAAAAAGGTCTGGGTGGGGTAAAGCGTTACATTAAAACAAGGGGGGGGGGGGGGGAGGAGACCAACTCCTCCTCCTCCTCCTCCTGGTGATGTCCGCTGATCTGGAGACCAACTCCTCCTCCTCCTCCTGGTGCTGAATGTGTTAAAGGTATTTTAATGTGCGTTTTCCAGCATACGTTTTATGTCCAATATCCAAGAGACATTCCGTCTCCTCTTTGCTCCGTGTTGAGCCACGACTCATTTTCACCCGACGGTCCGACAACGTGCTGCTCGGTTTATTTCCTCAGAAATATTTTTGTTTAGATGTCAATTGTCAAATTATGAATTAATAAAATAAAGGAGGGCCTTGACGGTTCCCCTCTGCTCTATCCATTTTGTAAAGGTGAGTAAAATGACGCGATAAACTCCCCTTTCACATGAACGCGCGTTGAACCTAAAGAGGAAAGCCTGGCTCGACTAATCGAATCCTAAGTGAGTGTCGTAGTACCATTTAACTCTGATCGCAAGTTGCGTCTCTGCTGATCCAGGTTTTCCCAAGAAAGCCTGCGTATGTTCAGCGAGGTTCGTATACCCGGTTTACATAATTGGCTCTCACTCAAGATTGACGATATCCCGACCTCTGATTTATCACATATCCTCTTTTATATGGATACTATAGATTCATTATTTTCTGATTTGATTAATATGATCATTCTAATGGGTAAATAGCACATCCATTGTAGTAAGTGGAAATGTTCTAGGCCTTCCCTTCCTTGAATGGTTTATAAATGATTTTAAATGTTTTTTCTCCTCCCCTACGAGAGTTTTGTGTTTAGTTTATCAATAATAAAAACAAAATAAATAAAGTAAATTTAAAAAAAGGCAATATTTCCATCCTCTGCTCTGACCGCACTTACTCACAATGTACACTAGGTGGTAATGTTTGACCATTCACTCTGTGTGTGTGTGTGTGTGTGTGTGTGTGTGTGTGTGTGTGTGTGTGTGTGTGTGTGTGTGTGTGTGTGTGTGTGTGTGTGTGTGTGTGTGTGTGTGTGTGTGTGTGTGTGTGTGTGTGTGTGTGTGTGTGTGTGTGTGTACGGTGACGCTTGTCCAATAGGACCGATCGCACAGGGCGGTTATTTTACACAAATTGATGGATAACCTTGAGACACTTAACACTTTAAACTTACTCTCTACACTACACTTCACACTTCGCTAATCCTCATAACATGTTATTACTTATTACCAGTGTTTTAGTTTCTCGTATTATTACTTACTTTATTTAATTTTTTTATTATCACTTTTATATTATTCTGATCTATGCTGCTACTCATTTGAACTTTTTTATTTTTTTTTATTTTAATTTTTAATTTTTACGTATTTGTATTTACTTGATATTGTATTGTTGCTGTACGTGGCTGTTGAGGAACCAAGCCTACGAATTTTACTCTTGTATAAGATATAATAAAAGTAACCCTGATTCTGATTCTGATTGACCAATTACGTGAAAGTCGTCTTGTGACAACTGCGCCGAGCATGCGCCGTTCGTGTTTCTTTTTGGCAGCAACAACAGAAGCGGTCCCGTCCAGTGTTGCCAGATTGGGCCAGACAACGTCTGGCAGACACTGGCTTCAAATCTGGCCCAATCTGGCAACACTGGCCAATGGGATCGCAAACACACCACGGTCCAAACCCCGGATACTAGGCTGGATCACAGAATGGGATTCGATTTAGACACATGCTCGGACGCGCAACTAGTGAACAAGTAAAACGACAGTGTAAGTAAACGACTGAGTACAGATGAAATGTTGTCCCTGACTGCCGTGATGTGACTCTTTTCCCCGAGTTGAGGCTAATCAGCTAGCATCGCCCTGTGCTACGGGGCGCTAGCTGCTGGAGGGTACCTGGACTGCTAACACTGTCCCTCAGTACTGCACACTGGACGGCCGCAGTGAGCACAGTCCCAGGCACACAGGGCGGCATGATGGGGCTCAGGGGGTAGAGCGGGTTCGATCCCCGGCTCCACCTAGCTGAGTGTCGAGGTGTCCCTGAGCAAGACACCTCACCCTGACTGCTCCTGACGAGCTGGCTGTCGTCCTGAGGGAATGACACCGCCGTCGGTGTGTGAATGTGTCAATGTTAGGCAGTATTGTAAAGCGCTTTGAGTGGCCACTGGTTAGAAAAGCGCTTTATGAATGCAGTCCATTTACCATTTACACACAATAACCGTGTGTCGGTAGTACCCGTTGGGTTGAAATACCATGTCCACCTCTCGCATGCTTCGGTCCCATTAGCGGACAGTGTGTGGACAGACAGTGTGCGGACAGACAGTGTGTGGACAAAGGAGTACAACTACAGGGTTGCACAGATGGATAAATAAGTGGTCTCTTTTCACAGGGGTGTGTGGTTGTGTGTGTTCACCTAGCTTTATGCTGACACTTTAGATATAATAGACATAGATGTCATTTGTTTTGAATGACATGGCTTTAACCAGACTAAACCATTTGTTTAGACTTGTTCAAATTTCTGATTTACTCATCCTAAATGTATCTTCCACAGGTGATTCACGTGTATAACTATCGGCAATGTTTTATACCTCACACTGTTATAACATGATTTGGATGACATTAGTTTAGAGACATTGTCCAATATTTAGACCAGTTAATCAAAAACTTTTGGGTTTAGAGTTGGACACTTGTCATGTACTGTGTTCAATGTACGAAGTAGTTCACATAACACATGAGTTGGTATCTGTAGTTAAGGGTAATACACACGTAATTAAATCAAACCTGTGATATTGCTGATGTCAGGATTTGGAAAGTATTCATGCTCACATCTTTGTTGTTAATGTGAAACAGCATGTTGTAACACAGACCTCACATAGTTGCCTTAAAGGAGGAATCAACGTAGACTCAACAGCACTGGCTCATGTTGCGTATCCTTGCATTGCCTCTTTAACTGATCATTGAATCTCATTTGTTAATATGTTGAATAAAAAGATATAGATTTGGGACGCTGGACCTATTAGAGTTGCCCAATTTCAAAGGTCATCCATGTCCAGGCTTTCTGTCCTTTGAGAGAGAGAGAGAGAGAGAGAGAGAGACTGTGGGTGGAGGGAGAAAGAGGGAGGGAGGGGGGAGAGATAGAAAGGGAGTGACACAAATGGAGGGGAAATGAACTGGAAGTAAAGCAGAGAGCCAAGCAGAAAGACTGACCTAATAAAACACACACACACACACTTATTTTGTTTGATAATGTTTGTTGAAATGTTAGCAACAGGGCTAGCCTGTGGCTAACTGTAGCTAACAGAACTAAACTATAGAGGGCCTTTGTGTAGACAGATGGTCATAGAGTGAAGTATGCAGGAATACACACACACACATTCTCTCACACACTCTCACTCACTCACTCACTCAAACACACACAAGGTGTTCATGTGAAACAGTCAGTACGTTTACATGCACAGCATAATGGGATTACACTCGGACAACTACAATTGTCCGAGTATACATGGCAGTGAGTAAATCCATTTCAACTAGTGGTAATCGAGCCACCGGCTGACCTCTTTACGTCACCAGCAACAACAAACTCTTTCGAGAAAGATGTTTTTAGTAGACAGCTGTCAGTTCAGGTCCATGTCATTTCTCCGACGCTCCCTTGGTCCCACAGCCCACTAGCCCGACATCCCATTGTTAGGGTTAGGGTTAGGGTAGAAAACCTGCGAAAATACCGCAAACCCAGACGTAGTACTGAAGGGAAATGAAAATTAAGCGGAAGTACGGAGGTGGGCGGAGCCAGGCTAGGCCTATATAACCCACACTACGAGTCTTTACTTGTTGTGGAGAGTCGGAGAACCCGATGCAATCTTTAGATTCATAATATTAGAGAATATCCCCCTCAGTTCGGCCACGGCGCAATGAATGAATAACAAAAAATATATACATTTATTTTGACAGATTTGCCCAAAGTTACTACTTAACAACCTTGTTGATGACCAACATTTAGAAAAACATGGACTTTTAATTCAGCCTTGGGTGAACGGGGTGAACCTGCATTGAATGCATGCGCTTTCACGGCCGGGGATACACTACACACGATGACACGTAGTGTTCTCGCGATATTTTTTTTAAATAATGCATCCGCAAAAAAAATTAAACGAAAAAAAAAACGAGCCCCGCCCATGCAGTATACGCTCTACCTCTGCTGCAAAGCAAACCAAGCGCTGAGTCCGTCCTGCACACAGCAGGGGGGGGGGGGGGGGGGCGTGGCCTGGCGGCAATTTGCCGCTGAGCACAGTGTGTGGCTCCTACCACTAGGGGGTGGTAGAAATTTGAAAGATTTTTTTTTTCAATGAATAATTGTGGTAAATAATCGTGATAATCATTTTGGCAATAATCGTGCAGCCCTAGTGTGACGGCGAGTATTGCTGACCTTTAGCGTCTCTAGCGTGAAACTACAATTTTCCTGAAGATGGACTACAACAAGCACTCTTTCGATCCATGGGTTCTTGTCGTATTAATTTTAATCAGGTTGTCGCCAACAGTGAGAATCACTTAGGTCGGACTTGGCCAACGGGAATATTTAACTTACGTTGATGTTGAAATGAACACCATTTCTTATGGTGTAAATTATGGGCTACGAAAATAACTATTATGATGTTGGTCTTTTATGAGTTCTTTATTATATTTAGGGTTTTCCATTTTGTTAGGCTATTTTCTACAGCACTTTGCTTGACTGCTTTTTTGTAAGTGCTATATAGACTACAAATAAGTTGACATTATTTCTAGGGGTGTACGGTATAAATGGTATAGAAAGTGCACATCCGGCCACAACATCCGGCCATTCATGAGGGCATCTGAAGCCGTCGTATGACCGCCGGTGGAGTTTCTCGGGCTCCGGCAGCAACTTTGTGAGCGGTGCCAAAATCTTTGGCATGCCAAAGTTTTGCCGAAGAACCTTGCGAAGGTTCATTTTCATATTGAATTTGTGTGTCCATTTTGCCCTTCGTAAGGCCATTGTGATGGCATCTTGTCAAGTCGTGTCATGTTTGTGTGATCATCGGCGCCATCGCCTCACGAAAACAATGCGAAGGAAACAAGAAGCTGCCCGATTGTCTTAGGAAGGCACCACGACTACGTGAAGCCCTCGCAATGCCGTTGTGTAGCAGTCGTATTAAGAGTTCGATGACATCGAGATGGAACCACGGTGTCGGCGAAGACAGCCGAATTTGAGTAGCTCAAGCATTTTCGATGTGTCATGGTAACGTGGACATATAAAAGGCCAGCCTCAGAGCATCTTCCTCAGTCAGTTCTGAGTAACTCTACAGAGCAGAGGCGTGTGTAACTCCCAAAGCTTCAATCACAATTAATCACAATTCAGTTCCTGGTTATTAGGCCTATATCAAAATGATTATATAGATATTGTCTCGGCTATTTTGACCGTGGGTACAGCAGGCGAGGTCAGCTCGACTCGCTTCCAATAATTAAAAAAACTTGCGACTTAAAAAAATGATTGCATTTATTTTACAATTAAAGAATTAACAAAACTGTCCTCTAAATTAAGGAAATAATACTGGGAAACGAATAAACCATTATAAGCAACGAGTGAACTTAATGAGCGGTGTTAATACTTTTTTCAACTACCGCCTCTTTCCCTTGACGTTTAGTTTTCACCTGACAAACACACACCAGATACCTGCGCGCAAAGCCCGCACACAGACCCTACAGGTAGCAAAAAGCAAAGCTGTCTCAGCATAAACAGTATTATATAATATCAGTCCTGCAACGGGTCGGGTACCCGCATAAAAGTTGCTAAAACAGGCAGATTGTAACGTCCGTTTTAGTCAACGATACGACACTTGACTCCCAGCTGCGAAGAGACCTCGTCTGGTTCCAACAGCTGATCATTTGTCAGACGTGGAGCGGGGACTCCAGCGATGACACTGCGCTGCCCGAAGACTCTGCATAAATCGAGTGAAAGCCACCCAAAGGAGATCCTTTCGATGTTTTGGTGCGGATTTCATTTTGATCACGGATGACAGGTCGGATCTGGTGCTGAACTTTGCAGGTGCGGGTCTCAAAAAATGGATATGATTCATAAATAAACAAGTCAGACACCTTTAACAGAAAATCAATAGCCTCATTTGAACGGCTGCGACAAATATATTATATATCGATTATATAGATTTAGATATGATAGATGATATCTAAATATCAGATAGATAGATGATTATATGAAGGTGTTATACCAACGGGAGGTCACGTGACACCTTCGTGACCTAGTTCAAACGCATTATACCCTCAAAACGACGTCTCGTGTGTGTGGTTCGGGTGCCATCGTTTGACCTTCTGTAGGCATTGTACTTGCTTCGGCTGTTGACCAAGTTCGGGGCCATCTTCGTGCGAAATTCAAAATTCCACATTTGTGTGTTTATCTGGTGTCAATTTCGGGACATTGTGACATGGGCATAAACAATGTTGTGTGTAACGCGTAACAAAGTAAGTAACGCGTAAATACAGTAACCTAACTACTTTTTAGTGTAAAAAGTAAAGTTACGCATAACTACTGAAAATATAGTAACGAAACAGAGTTCCTTTTACAATTTGGCGCAACGTTACTTTTCCCAGGGACAGATTTGACAGCGATACTGCCTTCTCAGGCAGTCTGCTATTGCGTAAGCACGCAGGCGCGCAGCAAGCTTCACAAGCTCTCATTCCACAGCGTACGACACAGACGCTGGTAGCGTGAAGCTGTCTCTGCATCTCAGAGAATGCTTCCGCAGGCATTTTCCAAAGCCATTCCTCACGACAAAAAAAAGCCAGTGGTGGAACGAGATAACAAAAGCTGTCAGTCAGTACGTTTACATGCACAGCTTAATTCGATTAAAGCCATAGCTCGATTATGCTCCTCAATTGGACAACTGCAATTGTCCGCGTATACATGGCGGTGAGTAAATCGATTCATTGGCCGAAGCGTGTCATGCCCCGGTACGATAGGTGGCACTGTGCCCATTTCAACTAGTGGTCATAGAGCCACCGGTTGACCTCTTTACGTCACCAGCAACAACAAACTCATTCGAGAAAGCGATGTTTCAGCAGACAGCTGTCAGTTCACTTCGGGTCTATATCATTTCTCCAACGCTCCATTGTTCCGACCTCTCGGTCGTATGCCGACTCCTCCGGCTGCTCTGCCGGCGGAGCAGTCCGCATACGACCGAGAGGAACAACAATGGAGCGTCGGAGAAATGATATAGACCCGAAGTGAACTGACAGCTGTCTGCTGAAACATTGCTTTCTCCTCCATGTCGCGTTTCAATCTGGACTTCAGAGAGTCAAAGCCAAAGTTAATTTCCCCCAATTCCTTTTGCCCATGGGCGAGATAAACCCGACTAGGAGTCTTTACTTGTTGTGGTACCAGAGACTCGGAGAACCTGACACAGTCTGTAAGATTCATAATATCAGAGAATACCCCCGTCAGTTCGGCCGCGGCACAATGAATGAATAAAGATCGTAGTTATTTTACAACCTCGTTGATGAGCAACATTTAGAAAAACATGGACTTTTAATTCAGCCTTGGGTTAAATCGAAGCGTAGTGTGTACTGAATGCACGTTGATGATGATACACTCCTTATAGGAGGTAACTACATTGGCACGACACCGGCTTCCTCCATCTTCTGCGCCACCTTTTAAAATAAATCGCCTATCCGAAGTGAGTTGACAGCTGTCTGCTGAAAACATCTTTCTCCCGCCGCAGCAGCCCCTCCGACGCCCGTCCGTTTACGGCATTCCCCGCCGCATCGCAAGGAATGAATAAAGATCGTAAACACGTCGGGAGAAAAAAACATTTATTTTGACAGATGTGCCCGAAGTTACTGCTTTACAACCTTGTTGATGACACACATTTAGAAAAACACGTACTTTTAATTCAGCCTTGGGTGAAATCGAAGCGTAGTGTCTGTGTGCTTCCACCTTTAATGAATGCATGCCATGCGCGCTCCCGCGGCCGGGACACAATTCTTATAGGGGGTAACTACATTCACCGGCTTCCTCCATCTTCTGCGCCACCTTTTTAAATAAATCGCCGTTTCTCGTTATCCCTTATCCGACGGCGGCGACGACAACAACAACAACAACAAGACTATCGTCTCCTTCTACTTCCGGCTCACGGCCCCGGGAAAACGTCTCGAGCATGCGCAGAACGCAAATCAACGCATAAGCCGATTCGATTGGCTACATGCACGCTTAGCTCGACTATGAATCGCATTATCTAGGGGTCTTAACTCGACTATGAGTAAGCCAATTCGATTCGAGTATAGCTCGACTAAGGTATATACATGCATCTTAGTAATCCAATCATAGTTGGAATAAGCCAATAAATCGACTTCCTTGAGTGTCATGTAAACGCACTGACTGTTTACCTGTGTAAGGACATGGTTTCCTTTCAATATGTCGATAGAAAGGGCTTTAAAGAGATGGTCAAAACATACAAATATACATTTTAGTCCATACCGTACAGCCCTAATTATTTGCAGTTAATCCATTTGCACCATTTTCAACTGTGTAGTTTCATGTAATTTTATTTACTTAATTGCGATTCAAATAATTAGGTTTCTGTAATTGGTCATTTTTAATTTTCTTTTCTTCTCTTCTTCTGTTTTACCGCATCTCTCATGCGTCTTCGGGTAGATTCTATAACTTTGTGGCCTTGTTCTTTATTGCTGCCGTAAAGGATTATGGGTTACAAATATCTCCTTTCCTTTCGTAAAGGTTGGTCAGGAGTAACCTATGCTAAAGGTGGGTTAAAGGTTGCATCGAGGCACCTTTCCTAAGCATTTTTAGAATTCGAACAACCAAGTATTTCCAGGTCATCTCATTAGGAAAGAAAATTTCCTAAGCAAAAAACAGAATCCATAGAGGCCCCGGCTTCCTCCATCTTTTTCACCACCTTTTTAAATAAATCTCTGTTTCTCTGTGATTTAATTAAATGACTAGCGTCTCCTTCAACTCCTGGGTCACAGCCCCTTCTGAAAGAATTCCAAGCATGCGCAGAACGCATAATCCGATTCCAATCCGATTGAATACATGCACGATTAATGCGACTATCAACCGAATATTCTAGGGTCTTAATCCGACTATAAGAAACTTGATTCGGTCAGATTTTAGTCAGACTAAGGTGTATACATGCATTTTAAAAATCCAATCATAGTCGGACTAACCCAATAATCTGATTATTGGGTTAGCTTCCTCTGGGGTTTCCCTGTGCCTCATGCCTCCCCTGTTCCTGTGTATGTTTTTACAAAACTGACTGTTTTTTGAAGACAAAGAAAGTTGGCACCCTGTTGGAACTACAATTCGTATGTGCAAGAAATAAAAAGGCTACTGGCTAAAAGTATGGCACCTCTGTGTTTATTTCCCTCCTAGACATCAAAAAGCATTAATTCTTGTGATTCTCTGGTTGAGAGTCCAAGAACCAAGCATGCATGGTTAAGCACGCCCCTTTCACAAAATGCAGCTTCCAGTATAAAGCAGGAAATGCACAGGGACCTCAACAGCATTCACAACTGTCACTGTATTGATTGTGCATTATATTAACGGATCAATTGCCAGAAAAATATTAACCTGGCCCTTCAACTCATCTTCTTTGTCTCTCTCTCTCGCTGGTTGTCTATCTGTTTCACTGTCTCCCTTTCCCTCTCTCTCCTGCTCTCCCTCCCTGTTACACACCTCTTATCTGTGTTTCCTGGGAGATAACATCCTCACCATGCAGCGTATCGAGGCGATCAATGAATCAAGTGATGTATTGAGCCTCTCGCCTTCTCTCTTGCTCTCTCTCCCCTCCCATGACCTGTTTTCATTCTTACTCAAATCTCTTGTTGATCTAACCATCCTGTTTCCTGTTTGACATGACTTTCCTTTTCTTTGCTACACTCTCTCTGTCTCTGTCTTTGTCTCTTTCTTTGTCTCTGTCTCTCTCTTAGTCTCTGTCTCTGTCTTTGTCTCTCTCTCTCTCTCTCTTTGTCTCTTAGTCTCTGTCTATCTCTCTGTCTCTGTCTTTATCTCTCTCTTTGTCTCTTAGTCTCTGTCTATCTCTCTGTCTCTGTCTTTATCTCTCTCTTTGTCTCTGTCTCTCTTTGTCTCTCTCTTAGTCTCTGTCTCTCTTTGTCTCTCTTAGTCTGTCTCTTTCTCTCTCTGTGTCTCTGTCTCTCTCTGTGTATCTGTCTGTCTTTATCTCTCTCTTTCTCTCTCTTAGTCTCTCTCTCTCTCTGTCTCTCTCGCCCTTTGTCTCTCTGTCTCTATATCCCTCCCCGGTGTTTCCCATCATACCTTTTGATCCAATGTCTTGATTGGTGGCCCCTGTCGCCGTGCTAATGTATTTTTCTCTCTCCCTCCCTCCCCCTCTCCCTCTTTCATCCAGTTTACGGGGCAGGGGCGTACAGTTAACCATGGCACTCTGAACTCTGACCTTTGGTGACCTGGCGAGGAGAAGGAGGAAGGAGGTGGCAGTGGAGGAGGGGGAGGTGGAGAAGGAGGAGGAAGGAGGTCAGTTACGAAGGGAGGAAGGAAGATAGAAAGAAGGCGGTGTGAGCCTGACGTCGGCCACAGCCCTGCTCCTCTAGCCAGTAGCCAACGGCCCCCCTAGCCTCAACCGCTCCCCCACACAGAGGCTGACGTCATGGGCAACACGGCCACTAAGTTCCGCAAGGCCCTGGTGAGCGGAGACGAGGCCCTGGCCTGGCAGCTCTACGAGGGGAACCCCCAGTTCAGGGAGGGCCTGGACCCCAACGCCTCATACGGGGAGCCGTACCAGCACAACACTCCGCTGCACTACGTCTGTCGCCACGCCATGACACGGCTCCTCAGGTAACGCTCAACACACTTCACTGAAGAACAACTGGAAGGGTTGGTTCAGACAGCGTCGTGACTTATAGTCTACATTAAAGACTTTACGGTTAAATCTCAATTATTAAAGACTTTACGGTTAAATCTCAATTATTAAAGACTTTACGTTAAATCTCAATTATTAAAGACTTTACGGTTAAATCTCAATTATTAAAGACTTTACGGTTAAATCTCATCAATTACTTTCAAGAGGTGCCATTATTATCAAATGGACCTTACCCTTATTCTAAATAATTCTCCTGAATTGAATCAACGCAGTTGAGTTCTCACCCTCATGTATCTGCATCTTCACACTTTTGTTATTGTGCCGAGTGTATGTCAGAAACAATTCAACTGGACAGTACTGCCTCGGTACTACAAGTGCCACCGAGTATTCAATAGACGTCCTGTGTAGTTAGAATAAGGGTTAGATACGGCAAGTCTCAGTGTTTCCCCCAGCACTGTATGGTTAAGGTGGCTGCCTTAACCATACTAGGGCCCCGCCTTGACTACCAATGTAGTCTATAAAAATAATTATATATATATATATATATATATATATATATATAAATATATATATATATTTTTTATTATTACTATGCATAAACAAAGTAACAGTTGTTTATTTCATTAGTGCGGTTTGGCATCTTTGAGCAAAATACCCCCAAAACTTTCACCTCCTTGTTCTGGGCAGCGACCACCTTGACTAAGACATTTCCTGGTGGAACCACTGAGTCTTATCTATTGGTTAGCTCCACTGGTCTGGATACGTCACCACTTGTATTCTTCTTATTGGTCGTAGTGTTATCCAATTGCGTGCAGTGATATTTTCAAATGCATGCTTGGTTCCGCCCCTCGAGTTGGGCCATTTTCATTACTCCAGACTAGGCATGGGCAAAATTATTCTTTTCCGGGAATCAGTTCTTTCAGTTCCCTTCACTATCACAAATCGTTCGTTTGATTCGTTCGTTCAGTTCGTTCAGTTTGTTAAGTCATATGGTCAGTTACGTCATTTGGCAGGGCATCTCAGGTGTCTGGCCTCACCGCTTTGCTTTTAAATATGAGGTACGCCTGCAAACGGAGCCTTTAAAACCACCAGAAGGTCTCAGACGGTGACGGTGCTCGGGAAAACAGCTAATTTCTGTAGCACTAGCCTACAACGCCGCTCGAGCATTACACGTGTGGTTTGAGAACGTTTTAGACTCAATCAATATGAGAACGTTTTAGACTCAATCAATATGAAGTCGAGGGGAGACGAAGCTCTGTTCGTTTGTATCTTTTATTTACATGACCATATTTTTATTTTATGTACAAAAAAAAAGGAATCAGTTCTCTTCTTTTTGGGAATCAGTTCTCGTCGTTCACCTTCGGAATTTGTTCATTCTGACCGAATCGTTCGCGAATCGCCCATGCCTACTCCAGACCCTACAGCTTTCTAGATGGGTCTAGATTTCCAGGCTACACCACTGATATACTGAGAGTCTGAAGTACTGTGTAGCTTCAGGCAGAGCCCTATTGTATAATGTCTTGGTTGTTACACAGAAAGACCATGACCACATTAACTAAATCTTCAGATCGGACTCATAGCGGAAAACCTTTCCGTGACAAAGAGGAATCAAACGGTGTTGATGTAGGCCTGTTTGGAATGACAGACCGACTTAGCAGGTCATGATGTGATGTGCCTGGAGAGCAATACTTTTTTTTAAATTTTACCATGCTTGGCGTGATGCCCGTTAGGAGGCACCCAACTCTGTGCAAGGTGCGCTTGTTAAGAGGAACTACGTCTTCTGTCACGTGAGTGCCTATTAACAGTAAATACATCTTAAATAGGGTGAGCAAATCTAAAAAAACAGTGACAACAAGGGTTAGAGGGCCTTTTACTTTTCCCGTAGGGATAATCAGGCTGCTTGCCATGACCAAGACAGCTGCCTCAGTGACTCAATGGCCCTGCTAACCTCCTCCTCCTCACACGCCTCTCTCTCTCCCGCCGTTCCTCACATGATTACAGGGAGGCCAGAGGAAGCAGTTTGAAAAGGCCAGTTAATTGTGTGTGTGTGTGTGTGTGTGTGTGTGTGTGTGTGTGTGTGTGTGTGTGTGTGTGTGTGTGTGTGTGTGTGTGTGTGTGTGTGTGTGTGTGTGTGTGTGTGTGTGTGTGTGTGTGTGTCTAAGCTGTATCAGGGCCAGAGAGGAGGCGCGGTGGCCAGGAGAGCTGCTGATCACCATCAGAGGAATCGCCTCTTAGTACAAACAGTTCGCTGGACAGAGACAGACACACTGATGATGGCTGCACACACGCCCGCCCGCACACACACACACACACACACACATACATACATGCTGTGTGCTTTCTCTCTCTCTCACTCACACACACATGCATGCTCTTACAAACACACACACATGAAGACACAAGTATATAGATCGGACGCAATTCTGCTGCTGTCCCTCTTTTATTTAACCTTACCCACAAATCAGAAACTGGTCTCCAACCAACTACACCACTAGCCACACCAACACAAAATGATTTAATTAGCTTATTTCAAAACCAACCCGTTTGTTTAGTTTAGTTTCGTTGAGTGTAAACACCCAAAGAGACCAATCCTCGTTGTGGGTTGGTTCCGACTTCAGCACACCAGGCACTTATTTTCGGAAGACCAGAGCAAATCTACATGCACGCACGCGCACACACGCACGCACGCACGCACGCACACACCCGCGCACGCGCTTTCTTACTGCATCCTGATCAGATTACACAGAAGCAGCTGCCCTCGCTGTTGGCTGCTCAGCATCTTGCTTAATGTGGTCTTGTTGGCCTGGTGGACTTGTAGAGCTTATGTTGGGGTCGTCTATCGCAACACATGTCTATTGGAGGTGAGGAGAGCTGCTCACGCAGTGCCCCGAGGCGGCTCTTCTTTCTGTATTTGCCGTTCCCCGGCCGGTATGCACCGGCGAATACAGAAAGAAGAGCAACATTTAAGCCCAACACACGCGCTTTTTCAAGTGCGGCGACGCCGGGAATAGGACAGTGGCGTGAAGGATAGCGGGCGTCACGCCGCCACCGCCGCGTCTAGCCGCCACCGGTGTGGGCTAGTACGTTGGAAATAATGGGAGGAAAAAAAAAAAAAAAAGCCCAGTTAAGCCCTCACTCCTCGTGTGTGTGTGTGTGTGTGTGTGTGTGTGTGTGTGTGTGTGTGTGTGTGTGTGTGTGTGTGTGTGTGTGTGTGTGTGTGTGTGTGTGTGTGTGTGTGTGTGTGTGTGTGTGTGTGTGTGTGTGTGTGTGTGTGTGTGGCTTCACGCGGATGTGCCCGGGCCCGTAAATGTTGAAATAGTGGTAATGTCCAATCCAACCATTTCTTCCTCAACTCTTCTTTCTTGGTCAAGAGATGCAACGTTGATTTGTTATCGCCACAAACAGCACAGGCACAAACTCAATACTGTCTCCCCGTGGGCCGTTGCAAGCCAAGGTGGGCAAGGCCGTGAATACTAATTCACCAAATGACATCAGTTGGTGAGGCTTTTCTGATTCTATTGTTTATTAGTGGTGGATTTCATGATTTGTTTGAATGAATCAGTTCGCGTCAGACAGTTCGCCAAGAAAAGTCGTTTGTTTGTTTGCATTTCCGGTAGCGGTGAATCACGGTTCTCAGCTGAGTCGGTCAGACTCAGCTCCTCCCTCGTTCTCGTTCTCAAACGAATCACGATCGTGCAATGTTGCAAACGGTCATCAATCAACACAACATTAACTAAGTTCCTTTTAGCTGAGGAGTGCTTCATGTTCGGAATCGGGATGTTGTTGCCCGTCTGGCTCTCGTGACGTCTCAGTCCTCGAGTCTTCACCACTAAACAGTCAGTGAACGAATGGCGACTCGCCAGTCAGTGCGACTCAGCGACTAGTGGGTGGAGCTGGGAGTCGAGTCTCGGCAGACGAACTGAAACGGGGAATCAGGTCGGTTCGTTCTTGTTAAAGAGTCGTTCATTGGAACTGATTTGTTCGCGAACGAGCCATCACTATCGTTTATGTGTCTATTTTCTTTCATTTGCTAATGCTTTGCTAATTTGCTAATGCTGGCAATCGAGGTAGAAGAACATTTTCACGTTCAGCGTGCATAAGAAACTTTGAGTGACCTATCGTATTTCAAAAGGAACAAGTAGGCCTACTAAACGGTTTCTCGGGGAATGACACGTCTAAGCATGCCTGTAGGCTAAACGTATGAGGGTTAGGGTTAGGGTTAGGGTTAGGCCTAACCCTAACCCTAACCCTAACGTATGAGGGTTAGGGTTAGGGCTAGGCCTAACCCTAACCCTAACCCTAACGTATGAGGGTTAGGGTTAGGGCTAGGCCTAACCCTAACCCTAACGTATGAGGGTTAGGGTTAGAGTTAGGGTTAGGGTTAGGCCTAACCCTAACCCTAGCCTACCCAGTTGTTATTTGTTAGCCTGATAAGTTAGCCATAAAGGCTTCTGAAATGCTTTGTTTTTGCAATGCAGCATACTTTGTTGATGCTTGATCCGATTTGCGTTAAAGGGCTGTTAATCTTTGTGGATGACCATGAATTGGCAGTAGACTATTGTATTATTTATTATCTCGCAGTAGTCTAGGCTACATTTGAATGCATCTTCTTTGTATAATAAGCCAAGCTCAGTCTGTTGCTAATGATATCAAAATATTGTTGAAAACTTAAAACAATTAAACAGAATTATGAAATAGTCAGCCTCATCAACTATACTATGCGGGAAATATTAGATTCCTGACCACTTTTACAGTCTATAGGCCTCAGGTCTATAGAGTGACGCGCTAAAGCACAGCCAGGTATGGTGCGTAATGGAGAGAGAGCGAAATATTTAAAGAGCATCAAGCTATTAAAATCTCTATTATGCACAGATAATATAACAGTATATTAGTCTGTCATTTTTTCACGTTTTTAATTCAAGGACCACCCACAATTGGTCTGGCCCATCCACAACTGGAATCCTGGCGCCGTGCCTGGTGTGTGTGGTTCTGTAGAGGTGTGTGTGGTTCTGTAGTGGTGTGTGTGGTTCTGTAGAGGTGTGTGTGTGGTTCTGTAGAGGTGTGTGTGGTTCTGTAGAGGTGTGTGTGTGTGGTTCTGTAGAGGTGTGTGTGTGGTTCTGTAGAGGTGTGTGTGGTTCTGTAGAGGTGTGTGTGGTTCTGTAGAGGTGTGTGTGGTTATGTAGAGGTGTGTGTGGTTATGTAGAGGTGTGTGCGGTTCTGTAGAGGTGTGTGCGGTTCTGTAGAGGTGTGTGGTTCTGTAGAGGTGTGTGTGGTTCTGTAGAGGTGTGTGTGGTTCTGTAGAGGTGTGTGTGGTTCTGTAGAGGTGTGTGTGGTTCTGTAGAGGTGTGTGTGGTTCTGTAGAGGTGTGTGTGGTTCTGTAGAGGTGTGTGCGGTTCTGTAGAGGTGTGTGTGGTTCTGTAGAGGTGTGTGTGGTTCTGTAGAGGTGTGTGTGGTTCTGTAGAGGTGTGTGTGTGGTTCTGTTGAGGTGTGTGTGTGGTTCTGTAGAGGTGTGTGTGGTTATGTAGAGGTGTGTGTGTGGTTCTGTAGAGGTGTGTGTGGTTCTGTAGAGGTGTGTGTGTGGTTCTGTAGAGGTGTGTGGTTCTGTAGAGGTGTGTGTGGTTCTGTAGAGGTGTGTGTGTGGTTCTGTAGAGGTGTGTGTGGTTCTGTAGAGGTGTGTGTGGTTCTGTAGAGGTGTGTGTGTGGTTCTGTAGAGGTGTGTGTGTGGTTCTGTAGTGGTGTGTGTGTGGTTCTGTAGAGGTGTGTGTGGTTCTGTAGTGGTGTGTGTGGTTCTGTAGAGGTGTGTGTGTGGTTCTGTAGAGGTGTGTGTGGTTCTGTAGAGGTGTGTGTGTGGTTCTGTAGAGGTGTGTGTGTGGTTCTGTAGAGGTGTGTGTGTGGTTCTGTAGAGGTGTGTGTGTGTGGTTCTGTAGAGGTGTGTGTGTGGTTCTGTAGAGGTGTG